>NW_025728451.1:0-75262 GCF_021461385.2 Schistocerca piceifrons | reverse complement strand
AATGCCGACTTACGTACAAGAAAACTGACTCTTCTTGCTGTCTATGTTTTGAACCATTCATGTGACCCTAGTTATAGATTTCGATGCTTCACCTCAGGTTTACTGAATCCCTCTGACCTTCTTATTGACGATGAAACACAGAAATTGCTTCGGAATTAAATACAAATGCAGAATGCCGACTTAGATACAAGAAAACTGACTCTTCTTACTGTCTATGTTTTGAACCATTCCTGTGACACTAGTTATAGATTCCGATGCTTCACTTCAGGTTTACTGTATCCCTCGGACCTTCTTATTGAAGACGAAACACAGATATTGCATCGGAATTAAATACAAAAGGCACAATGCCGACTTAAGTACAAGAAAACTGACTCTTCTTACTGTCTATGTTTTGAACCATTCCTGTGACACTAGTTATAGATTCCGATGCTTCACTTCAGGTTTACTGTATCCCTCTGACCTTCTTATTGAAGACGAAACACAGATATTGCATCGGAATTAAATACAAAAGGCACAATGCCGACTTAAGTACAAGAAAACTGACTCTTCTTATTGTCTAAGTTTGAACCATTCCTGTTACACTAGTTATAGATTACGATGCTTTACTTCAGCTTTACTGTATCCCTCTTACCTTCTTATTGACGATGAAACACAGAAATTCCATCGGAAGTAAATACAAAAGGCACAACGCCGACTTAAGTACAAGAAAACTGATCCTTCTTACTGTCTATGTTTTGAACCATTCCTGTGACACTAGTTATAGATTCCGATGCTTCACTTCAGGTTACTGTATCCCTCTGACCTTCTTATTGACGATGAAACACAGAAATTGCATCGGAATTAAATACAAAAGGCACAATGACGTCCTAAGTACAAGAAAACTCTTCCTACTGTCTATGTTTTAACCATTCATGTGAGACAAGTTATAGCTTCCGATGCATCACATCAGGTTTACTGTATCCATCAGACCTTCTTATTGACGATGAAACACAGATATTGCATCGGAATTAAATACAAAAAGCACAATTCCGACATAAGTACAAGAAAACTGACTCTTCTTACTGTCTGTGATTGAACCATTCCTGTTACACTAGTTATAGATTCCGATGCTTCACTTCAAGTTTACTATATCCCTCTGACCTTCTTATTGACGATGAAACACAGAAAATGCATCGGAATTAAATACAAAATGCACAATGCCGACTTAAGTACAAGAAAACTGACTCTTCTTACTGTCTATCTTTTGAACCATTCCTGTGATACTAGTTACAGATTCCGATGCTTCACTTCAGGTTTACTGTATGCCTCTGACCTTCTTATTGACGATGAAACACAGAAATTGCATCGGAGTTAAATACAAAAGGCACAATGCCGATTTAAGTACAAGAAAACTGACTCCTCTTACTGTCTATTCTTTGAACCATTCCTGTGACACTAGTTATAGATTCCGATGCTTCACTTCATTATCACTGTATCCCTCTGACCATCATATTGACGATGAAACACAAAAATTGCATCGGAATTAAATAGAAAAGTCACAATGCCGACTTAAGTACAAGAAAACTGACTGTTCTTACTGTCAATGCTTTGAACCATTCCTGTGACACTGGTTATAGATTCCGATGCTTCACTTCAGGTTTATTGTATCCCTCTGACCTTCTTATTGACGATGAAACACAGAAATTGCATCGGAATTAAATACAAAAGGCACAATGCCGACTTAAGTACAAGAAAACTGACTCTTCTTATTGTCTAAGTTTGAACCATTCCTGTTACACTAGTTATAGATTACGATGCTTCACTTCAGCTTTACTGTGTCCCTCTTACCTTCGTATTGACGATGAAACACAGAAATTGCATCGGAAGTAAATACAAAAGGCACAACGCCGACTTAAGTACAAGAAAACTGATCCTTCTTACTGTCTATGTTTTGAACCATTCCTGTGACACTAGCTATAGATTCCGATGCTTCACTTCAGGTTTACTGTATCCCTCTGACCTTCTTATTGACGATGAAACACAGAAATTACATCGGAATTAAATACAAATGGCACAATGCCGACTTAAGTACAAGATAACTGACTCTTCTTACTGTCTATGTTTGAACCATTCATGTGACACTAGTTATAGATTCCGATGCTTCACTTCAGGTTTACTGTATCCCTTTGACCTTCTTATTGTCGATGAAACACAGAGATTGCATCGGAATTAAATACAAAAGACACAATGCCGACTTACGTACAAGAAAACTGACTCTTCTTGCTGTCTATGTTTTGAACCATTCATTGACCCTAGTTATAGATTCCGAATCTTCACCTCAGGTTTACTGAATCCCTCTGACCTTCTTATTGACGATCAAACACAGAAATTGCTTCGGAATTAAATACAAATGCAGAATGCCGACTTAAGTACAAGAAAACTGACTCTTCTTACTGTCTATGTTTTGAACCATTCCTGTGACACTAGTTATAGATTCCGATGCTTCACTTCAGGATTACTGTATCCCTCTGACCTTCTTACTGAAGACGAAACACAGATATTGCATCGGAATTAAATACAAAAGGCACAATGCCGACTTAAGTACAAGAAAACTGACTCTTCTTACTGTCTATGTTTTGAACCATTCCTGTGACATTAGATATAGATTCCGATGCTTCACTTCAGGTTCTAATGGCTCTGAGAACTATGGGACTCAACTGCTGTGGTCATCAGTCCCCTAGATCTTAGAACTACTTAAACCTAACTAACCTAAGGACATCACACACATCCATGCCCGAGGCAGGATTCGAACCTGCGACCGTAGCGGTCGCACGGTTCCGGACTGCGCGCCTAGGCCCGCGAGAGCTCCACTTCTGGTTTACTATATCGCTCTGACCTTGTTATTGACGATGAAACACAGAAATCGCATCGGAATTAAATACAAAAACCACAATGCCGACTTAAGTACAAGAAAAATGACTCTTCTTACTGTCTATGTTTTCAACCATTCCTGTGACACTAGTTATAGATTCCGATGCTTCACTTCAGGTTTACTGTATCCCTCTGACCTACTTATTGACGATGAAACACAGAAATTGCATCGGAATTAAATACAAAAGGCACAATGCCGACATAAGTACAAGAAAACTGACTCTTCTTACTGTCTACGTTTGAACCATTCATGTGACACTAGTTATAGATTCCGATGCTTCACTTCAGGTTTACTGTATCCCTCTGACCATGTTACTGTTGATGAAACACAGAAATTGCATCGGAATTAAATACAAAAGGCACAATGCCGACTTAAGTACAAGAAAACTGACTCTTCTTACTGTCTATGTTTTGAACCATTCCTGTGACACTAGTTATAGATTCCGGTGCTTCACTTCAGGTTACTGTATCCCTCTGACCTTCTTATTGACGATGAAACACAGTAATTGCATCGGAATTAAATACAAAAGGCACAATGACGTCCTAAGTACAAGAAAACTCTTCCTACTGTCTATGTTTTCAACCATTCATGTGACACAAGTTATAGCTTCCGATGCATCACTTCAGCTTTACTGTGTCCATCAGACCTTCTTATTGACGATGAAACACAGATATTGCTTTGGAATTTAATACAAAAAGCGCAATTCCGACTTAAGTACAAGAAAACTGACTCTTCTTACTCTCTATGATTGAACCATTCCTGTTACACTAGTTATAGATTCCGATGCTTCACTTCAAGTCTACTATATCCCTCTGACCTTCTTATTGACGATGAAACACAGAAAATGCATCGGAATTAAATACAATATGCACAATGCCGACTTAAGTACAAGAAAACTGACTCTTCTTACTGTCTATGTTTTGAACCATTCCTGTGACACTAGTTACAGATTCCGATGCTTCACTTCAGGTTTACTGTATGCCTCTGACCTTCTTATTGACGATGAAACACAGAAATTGCATCGGAGTTAAATACAAAAGGCACAATGCCGATTTAAGTACAAGAAAACTGACTCTTCTTATTGTCTAAGTTTGAACCATTCCTGTTACACTAGTTATAGATTACGATGCTTCACTTCAGCTTTACTGTATCCCTCTTACCTTCTTATTGACGATGAAACACAGAAATTCCATCGGAAGTAAATACAAAAGGCACAACGTCGACATAAGTACAAGAAAACTGATCCTTCTTACTGTCTATGCTTTGAACCATTCCTGTGACACTAGTTATAGATTCCGATGCTTCACTTCAGGTTTACTGTATCCCTCTGACCTTGTTATTGACGATGAAACACAGAAATTGCAACGGAATTAAATACAAAAGGCACAATGCCGACTTTAGTACAAGAATACTGATTCTTCTTACTGTCTATGTTTTGAACCATTCCTGTGACACTAGTTATAGATTTCGATGCTTCACTTCAGGTTTACTGTATCCCTCTGACCTTCTTATTGACGATGAAACACAGAAATTGCATCGGAATTGAATACAAAAGGCACAATGCCGACTTAAGTACAAGAAAACTGACTCTTCTTATTGTCTAAGTTTGAACCATTCCTGTTACAATAGTTATAGATTACGATGCTTCACTTCAGCTTTACTGTATTCCTCTTACCTTCTTATTGACAATGAAACACAGAAATTCCATCGGAAGTAAATACAAAAGGCACAACGCCGACTTAAGTACAAGAAAACTGATCCTTCTTACTGTCTATGCTTTGAACCATTCCTGTGACACTAGTTATAGATTCCGATGCTTCACTTCAGGTTTACTGTATCCCTCTGACCTTCTTATTGACGATGAAACACAGAAATTACATCGGAATTAAATACAAATGGCACAATGCCGACTTAAGTACAAGATAATTGACTCTTCTTGCTGTCTATGTTTGAACCATTCATGTGACACTAGTTATAGATTCCGATGCTTCACTTCAGGTTTACTGTATCCCTGTGACCTTCTTATTGACGATGAAACACAGAGATTGCATCGGAATTAAATACAAAAGACACAATGCCGACTTAAGTACAAGAAAACTGACTCTTCTTGCTGTCTATGTTTTGAAACATTCATGTGACACTAGTTATAGATTCCGATGCTTCACTTCAGGTTTACTGTATCCCTCTGACCTTTTTATTGACGATGAAACACAGAAATTGCATCGGAATTAAATACAAAAGGCACAATGCCGACTTAAGTACAAGAAAACTGACGCTTCTTACTGTCTATGTTTTGAACCATTCCTGTGACACTAGTTATAGATTCCGATGATTCACTTCAGGTTTACTGTATCCCTCGGACCTTCTTATTGACGATGAAACACAGAAATTGCATCGGAATTAAATACAAAAGGCACAATGCCGACTTAAGTACAAGAAAACTGACGCTTCTTACTGTCTATGTTTTGAACCATTCCTGTGACACTAGTTATAGATTCCGATGCTTCACTTCAGGTTTACTGTATCTCTCTGACCTTCTTATTGACGATGAAACACAGAAATTTCATCGGAATTAAATACAAAAGGCACAATGCCGACTTAAGTACAAGAAAACTGACTCTTCTTACTGTCTATGTTTTGAACCATTCCTGTGACACTAGTTATAATTTCCGATGCTTCACTTCAGGTTTACTGTATCCCTCTGACCTTCTTATTGACGATGAAACACAGAAATTTCATCGGAATTAAATACAAAAGGCACAATGCCGACTTAAGTACAAGAAAACTGTCTCTTCTTACTGTCTATGTTTTGAACCATTCCTGTGACACTAGATATACATTCCGATGCTTCACTTCAGGTTCTAATGGCTCTGAGAACTATAGGACACCACTGCTGTGGTCATCAGTCCCCTAGAACTTAGAACTACTTAAACCTAACTAACCTAAGGACATCACACACATCCATGCCCGAGGCAGGATTCGAACCTGCGACCGTAGTGGTCGCACGGTTCCGGACTGCACGCCTAGGCCCGCGAGAGCTTCACTTCAGGTTTACTATATCGCTCTGACCTTCTTATTGACGATGAAACGCAGAAATCGCATCGGAATTAAATACAAAATGCACAATGCCGACTGAAGTACAAGAAGAATGACTCTTCTTACTGTCTATGTTTTGAACCATTCCTGTGACACTAGTTATAGATTCCGATGCTTCACTTCAGGTTACTGTATCCCTCTGACCTTCTTATTGACGATGAAACACAGAAATTGCATCGGAATTAAATAAAAAGGCACAATGACGTCCTAAGTACAAGAAAACTCTTCCTACTGTCTATGTTTTGAACCATTCATGTGACACAAGTTATAGCTTCCGATGCATCACTTCAGGTTTACTGTATCCATCAGACCTTCTTATTGACGATGAAACACAGATATTGCATCGGAATTAAATACAAAAAGCACAATTCCGACTTACGTACAAGAAAACTGACTCTTCTTGCTGTCTATGTTTTGAACCATTCATGTGACCCTAGTTATAGATTCCGATGCTCACCTCAGGTTTACTGTATCCCTCTGACCTTCTTATTGACGATGAAACACAGAAATTGCTTCGGAATTAAATACAAAAATCAGAATGCCGACTTAAGTACAAGAAAACTGACTCTTCTTACTATCTATGTTTTGAACCACTCCTGTGACACTAGTTATAGATTCCGATGCTTCACTTCAGGTATACTGTATCCCTGTGACCTTCTTATTGACGATGAAACACAGAGATTGCATGGGAATTTAATACGAGAAGCACAATTCCGACTTAAGTACAAGAAAACTGACTCTTCTTACTATCTATGTTTTGAACCACTCCTGTGACACTAGTTATAGATTCCGATGCTTCACTTCAGGTATACTGTATCCCTGTGACCTTCTTATTGACGATGAAACACAGAAATTGCATCGGAGTTGAATACAAAAGGGCCAATGCCGATTTAAGTACAAGAAAACTGACTCCTCGTACTGTCTATGCTTTGAACCATTCCTGTGACACTAGTTACAGATTCCGATGCTTCACCTCAGGTTTACTGTATCCCTCTGACCTTGTTATTGACGATAAAACACAGAAATTGCAACGGAATTAAATACAAAAGGCACAATGCCGACTTAAGTACAAGAAAACTGACTCTTCTGATTGTCTAAGTTTGAACCATTCCTGTTACACTAGTTATAGATTACGATGCTTTACTTCAGCTTTACTGTATACCTCTTACCTTCTTATTGACGATGAAACACAGAAATTCCATCGGAAGTAAATACAAAAGGCACAACGCCGACTTAAGTACAAGAAAACTGATCCTTCTTACTGTCTATGTTTTGAACCATTCCTGTGACACTAGTTATAGATTCCGATGCTTCACTTCAGGTTTACTGTATACCTCTGACCTTCTTATTGACGATGAAACACAGAAATTACATCGGAATTAAATACAAATGGCACAATGCCGAATTAAGTACAAGATAACTGACTCTTCTTACTGTCTATGTTTGAACCATTCATGTGACACTAGTTATAGATTCCGATGCTTCACTTTAGGTTTACTGTATCCCTGTGACCTTCTTATTGACGATGAAACACAGAGATTGCATCGGAATTAAATACAAAAGACACAATGCCGACTTAAGTACAAGAAAACTGACTCTTCTTGCTGTCTATGTTTTGAACCATTCATGTGACATTAGTTATAGATTCCGATGCTTCACTTCAGGTTTACTGTATCCCTCTGACCTTTTTATTGACGATGAAACACAGAAATTGCATCGGAATTAAATACAAAATGCACAATGCCGACTTAAGTACAAGAAAACTGACTCTTCTTACTGTCTATGTTTTGAACCATTCCTGTGACACTAGTTATAGATTCCGATGATTCACTTCAGGTTTACTGTATCCCTCGGACCATCTTATTGACGATGAAACACAGAAATTGCATCGGAAATAAATACAAAAGGCACAATGCCGACTTAAGTACAAGAACACTGATTCTTCTTACTGTCTATGTTTTGAACCATTCCTGTGACACTAGTTATAGATTCCGATGCTTCACTTCAGGTTACTGTATCCCTCTGACCTTCTTATTGACGATGAAACGCAGAAATTGCATCGGAATTAAATACAAAAGGCACAATGACGTCCTAAGTACAAGAAAACTCTTCCTACTGTCTATGTTTTGAACCATTCATGTGACACAAGTTATAGCTTCCGATGCATCACTTCAGGTTTACTGTATCCATCAGACCTTCTTATTGACGATGAAACACAGATATTGCATCGTAATTAAATACAAAAAGCACAATTCCGACTTAAGTACAAGAAAACTGACTCTTCTTACTGTCTATGATTGAACCATTCCTGTTACACTAGTTATAGATTCCGATGCTTCACTTCAAGTTTACTATATCCCTCTGACCTTCTTATTGACGATGAAACACAGAAAATGCATCGGAATTAAATACAAAATGCACAATGCCGACTTAAGTACAAGAAAACTGACTCTTCTTACTATCTATGTTTTGAACCACTCCTGTGACACGAGTTATAGATTCCGATGCTTCACTTCAGGTATACTGTATCCCTGTGACCTTCTTATTGACGATGAAACACAGAGATTGCATGGGAATTAAATACAAAAGACACAATGCCGACTTACGTACAAGAAAACTGACTCTTCTTGCTGTCTATGTCTTGAACCATTCATGTGACCCTAGTTATAGATTCCGATGCTTCACCTCAGGTTTACTGTATCCCTCTGACCTTCTTATTGACGATGGAACAAAGAAATTGCTTCGGAATTAAATACAAAATTCAGAATGCCGACTTAAGTACAAGAAAACTGACTCTTCTTACTATCTATGTTTTGAACCATTCCTGTGACACTAATTATAGATTCCGATGCTTCACTTCAGGTTTACTGTATCCCTCTGACCATGTTATTGTTGATGAAACACAGAAATTGCATCGGAATTAAATACAAAAGGCACAATGCCAACTTAAGTACAAGAACACTGACTCTTCTTACTGTCTATGTTTTGAACCATTCCTGTGACATTAGTTATAGATTCCGATGCTTCACTTCAGGTTACTGTATCCCTCTGACCTTCTTATTGACGATGAAACACAGAAATTGCATCGGAATTAAATACAAAAGGCACAATGACGTCCTAAGTACAAGAAAACTCTTCCTAATGTCTATGTTTTGAACCATTCATGTGACACAAGTTATAGCTTCCGATGCATCACTTCAGGTTTACTGTATCCATCAGACCTTCTTATTGACGATGAAACACAGATATTGCATGGGAATTTAATACAAGAAGCACAATTCCGACTTAAGTACAAGAAGACTGACTCTTCTTACTGTCTACGATTGAACCATTCCTGATACACTAGTTATAGATTCCGATGCTTCACTTCAGGTCTACTATATCCCTCTGACCTTCTTATTGACGATGAAACACAGAAAATGCATCGGAATTAAATACAAAATGCACAATGCCGACTTAAGTACGAGAAAACTGACTCATCTTACTGTCTATGTTTTGAACCATTCCTGTGACACTAGTTACAGATTCCGATGCTTCACTTCAGGTTTACTGTATGCCTCTGACCTTCTTATTGACGATGAAACACAGAAATTGCATCGGAGTTGAATACAAAAGGGCCAATGCCGATTTAAGTACAAGAAAACTGACTCCTCGTACTGTCTATGCTTTGAACCATTCCTGTGACACTAGTTACAGATTCCGATGCTTCACCTCAGGTTTACTGTATCCCTCTGACCTTGTTATTGACGATAAAACACAGAAATTGCAACGGAATTAAATACAAAAGGCACAATGCGGACTTAAGTACAAGAAAACTGACTCTTCTGATTGTCTAAGTTTGAACCATTCCTGTTACACTAGTTATAGATTACGATGCTTTACTTCAGCTTTACTGTATCCCTCTTACCTTCTTATTGACGATGAAACACAGAAATTCCATCGGAAGTAAATACAAAAGGCACAACGCCGACTTAAGTACAAGAAAACTGATCCTTCTTACTGTCTATGTTTTGAACCATTCCTGTGACACTAGTTATAGATTCCGATGCTTCACTTCAGGTTTACTGTATACCTCTGACCTTCTTATTGACGATGAAACACAGAAATTACATCGGAATTAAATACAAATGGAACAATGCCGACTTAAGTACAAGATAACTGACTCTTCTTACTGTCTATGTTTGAACCATTCATGTGACACTAGTTATAGATTCCGATGCTTCACTTTAGGTTTACTGTATCCCTGTGACCTTCTTATTGACGATGAAACACAGAGATTGCATCGGAATTAAATACAAAAGACACAATGCCGACTTAAGTACAAGAAAACTGACTCTTCTTGCTGTCTATGTTTTGAACCATTCATGTGACATTAGTTATAGATTCCGATGCTTCACTTCAGGTTTACTGTATCCCTCTGACCTTTTTATTGACGATGAAACACAGAAATTGCATCGGAATTAAATACAAAATGCACAATGCCGACTTAAGTACAAGAAAACTGACTCTTCTTACTGTCTATGTTTTGAACCATTCCTGTGACACTAGTTATAGATTCCGATGATTCTCGTCAGGTTTACTGTATCCCTCGGACATTCTTATTGACGATGAAACACAGAAATTGCATCGGAAATAAATACAAAAGGCACAATGCCGACTTAAGTACAAGAAAACTGACTCTTCTTACTGTCTATGTTTTGAACCATTCCTGTGACACTAGTTATAGATTCCGATGCTTCACTTCAGGTTACTGTATCCCTCTGACCTTCTTATTGACGATGAAACACAGAAATTGCATCGGAATGTAAATACGAAAAGGCACAATGACGTCCTAAGTACAAGAAAACTCTTCCTACTGTCTATGTTTTGAACCATTCATGTGACACAAGTTATAGCTTCCGATGCATCACTTCAGGTTTACTGTATCCATCAGACCTTCTTATTGACGATGAAACACAGATATTGCATCGGAATTAAATACAAAAAGCACAATTCCGACTTAAGTACAAGAAAACTGACTCTTCTTACTGTCTATCTTTTGAACCATTCCTGTGATACTAGTTACAGATTCCGATGCTTCACTTCAGGTTTACTGTATGCCTCTGACCTTCTTATTGACGATGAAACACAGAAATTGCATCGGAGTTAAATACAAAAGGCACAATGCCGATTTAAGTACAAGAAAACTGACTCCTCTTACTGTCTATGCTTTGAACCATTCCTGTGACACTAGTTATAGATTCCGATGCTTCACTTCATTATCACTGTATCCCTCTGACCATCATATTGACGATGAAACACAAAAATTGCATCGGAATTAAATAGAAAAGTCACAATGCGGAGTTAAGTACAAGAAAACTGACTGTTCTTACTGTCAATGCTTTGAACCATTCCTGTGACACTAGTTATAGATTCCGATGCTTCACTTCTGGTTTACTGTATCCCTCTGACCTTCTTATTGACGATGAAACACAGAAATTTCATGGGAATTAAATGCAAAAGGCACAATGGAGACTTAAGTACAAGAAAACTGACTCTTCTTACAGTCTATGTTTTGAACCATTCCTTCGACACTAGTTATAGATTCCGATGCTTCACCTCAGGTTTACAGTATCCCTCTGACCTTCTAATTGACGATGAAACGCAGAAATAACCTCGGAGTTATATAGAAAAGGCACAATGCCGACTTAAGTACAAGAAAACTGACTCTTCTTACTGTCTATGTTTTGAACCTTTCCTGTGACACTAGTTATAGATTCCGATGCTTCACCTCAGGTTTACTGTATCACTCTGACCTTGTTATTGACGATGAAACACAGAAATTGCAACGGAATTAAATACAAAAGGCACAATGCCGACTTAAGTACAAGAAAACTGATTCTTCTTACTGTCTATGTTTTGAACCATTCCTGTGACACTAGTTATAGATTCCGATGCTTCACTTCAGGTTTACTGTATCCCTCTGACTTTCTTATTGACGATGAAACACAGAAATTGCATCGGAATTAAATACAAAAGGCACAATGCCGACTTAAGTACAAGAAAACTGACTCTTCTTATTGTCTAAGTTTGAACCATTCCTGTTACACTAGTTATAGATTACGATGCTTCACTTCAGCTTTACTGTATCCCTCTTACCTTCGTATTGACGATGAAACACAGAAATTGCATCGGAAGTAAATACAAAAGGCACAACGCAGACTTAAGTACAAGAAAACTGATCCTTCTTACTGTCTATGTTTTGAACCATTCCTGTGACACTAGTTATAGATTCCGATGCTTCACTTCAGGTTTACTGTATCCCTCTGACCCTCTTATTGACGATGAAACACAGAAATTACATCGGAATTAAATACAAATGGCACAATGCCGACTTAAGTACAAGATAACTGACTCTTCTTACTGTCTATGTTTGAACCATTCATGTGACACTAGTTATAGATTCCTATGGTTCACTTCAGGTTTACTGTATCCCTGTGACCTTCTTATTGTCGATGAAACACAGAGATTGCATCGGAATTAAATACAAAAGACACAATGCCGACTTACGTACAAGAAAACTGACTCTTCTTGCTGTCTATGTTTTGAACCATTCATGTGACCCTAGTTATAGATTCCGATGCTTCACCTCAGGTTTACTGAATCCCTCTGACCTTCTTATTGACGATGAAACACAGAAATTGCTTCGGAATTAAATACAAATGCAGAATGCCGACTTAAGTACAAGAAAACTGACTCTTCTTATTGTCTAAGTTTGAACCATTCCTGTTACACTAGTTATAGATTACGATGCTTCACTTCAGCTTTACTGTATCCCTCTTACCTTCGTATTGACGATGAAACACAGAAATTGCATCGGAAGTAAATACAAAAGGCACAACGCCGACTTAAGTACAAGAAAACTGATCCTTCTTACTGTCTATGTTTTGAACCATTCCTGTGACACTAGTTATAGATTCCGATGCTTCACTTCAGGTTTACTGTATACCTCTGACCTTCTTATTGGCGATGAAACACAGAAATTACATCGGAATTAAATACAAATGGCACAATGCCGACTTAAGTACAAGATAACTGACTCTTCTTACTGTCTATGTTTGAACCATTCATGTGACACTAGTTATAGATTCCGATGCTTCACTTTAGGTTTACTGTATCCCTGTGATCTTCTTATTGACGATGCAACACAGAGATTGCATCGGAATTAAATACAAAAGACACAATGCCGACTTAAGTACAAGAAAACCGACTCTTCTTGCTGTCTATGTTTTGAACCATTCATGTGACATTAGTTATAGATTCCGATGCTTAACTTCAGGTTTACTGTATCCCTCTGACCTTTTTATTGACGATGAAACACAGAAATTGCATCGGAATTAAATACAAAATGCACAATGCCGACTTAAGTACAAGAAAACTGACTCTTCTTACTGTCTATGTTTTGAACCATTCCTGTGACACTAGTTATAGATTCCGATGATTCACTTCAGGTTTACTGTATCCCTCGGACCTACTTATTGACGATGAAACACAGAAATTGCATCGGAAATAAATACAAAAGGCACAATGCCGACTTAAGTACAAGAAAACTGACTCTTCTTACTGTCTATGTTTTGAACCATTCCTGTGACACAAGTTATAGATTCCGATGCTTCACTTGAGGTTACTGTATCCCTCTGACCTTCTTATTGACGATGAAACACAGAAATTGCATCGGAATTAAATACAAAAGGCACAATGACGTCCTAAGTACAAGAAAACTCTTCCTACTGTCTATGTTTTAACCATTCATGTGACACAAGTTATAGCTTCCGATGCATCACTTCAGGTTTACTGTATCCATCAGACCTTCTTATTGACGATGAAACACAGATATTGCA
This sequence comes from Schistocerca piceifrons, assembly GCF_021461385.2. Lineage (NCBI taxonomy): Eukaryota > Metazoa > Arthropoda > Insecta > Orthoptera > Acrididae > Schistocerca > Schistocerca piceifrons. The sequence goes on along the minus strand of NW_025728451.1, from coordinate 61,375 downwards.
TCGGAATTAAATACAAAAAGCACAATTCCGACATAAGTACAAGAAAACTGACTCTTCTTACTGTCTGTGATTGAACCATTCCTGTTACACTAGTTATAGATTCCGATGCTTCACTTCAAGTTTACTATATCCCTCTGACCTTCTTATTGACGATGAAACACAGAAAATGCATCGGAATTAAATACAAAATGCACAATGCCGACTTAAGTACAAGAAAACTGACTCTTCTTACAGTCTATGTTTTGAACCATTCCTGTGATACTAGTTGCAGATTCCGATGCTTCACTTCAGGTTTACTGTGTGCCTCTGACCTTCTTATTGACGATGAAACACAGAAATTGCTTCGGAGTTAAATACAAAAGGCACAATGCCGATTTAAGTACAAGAAAACTGACTCCTCTTACTGTCTATTCTTTGAACCATTCCTGTGACACTAGTTATAGATTCCGATGCTTCACTTCTTTATCACTGTATCCCTCTGACCATCATATTGACGATGAAACACAAAAATTGCATCGGAATGAAATAGAAAAGTCACAATGCCGACTTAAGTACAAGAAAACTGACTGTTCTTACTGTCAATGCTTTGAACCATTCCTGTGACACTAGTTATAGATTGCGATGCTTCACTTCTGGTTTACTGTATCCCTCTGACCTTCTTATTGACGATGAAACACAGAAATTTCATGGGAATTAAATGCAAAAGGCACAATGCAGACTTAAGTACAAGAAAACTGACTCTTCTTACAGTCTATGTTTTGAACCATTCCTTCGACACTAGTTATGGATTCCGATGCTTCACCTCAGGTTTACTGTATCCCTCTGACCTTCTAATTGACGATGAAACGCAGAAATAACCTCGGAATTATATAGAAAAGGCACAATGCCGACTTAAGTACAAGAAAACTGACTCTTCTTATTGTCTAAGTTTGAACCATTCCTGTTACACTAGTTATAGATTACGATGCTTTACTTCAGCTTTACTGTATCCCTCTTACCTTCTTATTGACGATGAAACACAGAAATTCCATCGGAAGTAAATACAAAAGGCACAACGCCGACTTAAGTACAAGAAAACTGATCCTTCTTACTGTCTATGATTTGAACCATTCCTGTGACACTAGTTATAGATTCCGATGCTTCACTTCAGGTTTACTGTATACCTCTGACCTTCTTATTGACGATGAAACACAGAAATTACATCGGAATTAAATACAAATGGCACAATGCCGTCTTAAGTACAAGATAACTCACTCTTCTTACTGTCTATGTTTGAACCATTCATGTGACACTAGTTATAGATTCCGATCCTTCACTTTAGGTTTACTGTATCCCTGTGACCTTCTTATTGACGATGAAACACAGAGATTGCATCGGAATTAAATACAAAAGACACAATGCCGACTTAAGTACAAGAAAACTGACTCTTCTTGCTGTCTATGTTTTGAACCATTCATGTGACATTAGTTATAGATTCCGATGCTTCACTTCAGGTTTACTGTATCCCTCTGACCTTTTTATTGACGATGAAACACAGAAATTGCATCGGAATTAAATACAAAATGCACAATGCCGACTTAAGTACAAGAAAACTGACTCTTCTTACTGTCTATGTTTTGAACCATTCCTGTGACACTAGTTATAGATTCCGATGATTCACTTCAGGTTTACTGTATCCCTCGGACCTTCTTATTGACGATGAAACACAGAAATTGCATCGGAAATAAATACAAAAGGCACAATGCCGACTTAAGTACAAGAAAACTGACTCTTCTTACTGTCTATGTTTTGAACCATTCCTGTGACACTAGTTATAGATTCCGATGCTTCACTTCAGGTTACTGTATCCCTCTGACCTTCTTATTGACGATGAAACACAGAAATTGCATCGGAATTAAATACAAAAGGCACAATGACGTCCTAAGTACAAGAAAACTCTTCCTACTGTCTATGTTTTGAACCATTCATGTGACACAAGTTATAGCTTCCGATGCATCACTTCAGGTTTACTGTATCCATCAGACCTTCTTATTGACGATGAAACACAGATATTGCATCGGAATTAAATACAAAAAGCACAATTCCGACTTAAGTACAAGAAAACTGACTCTTCTTACTGTCTATGATTGAACCATTCCTGTGACACTAGTTATATTTTCCGATGCTTCACTTCAAGTTTACTATATCCCTCTGACCTTCTTATTGACGATGAAACACAGAAAATGCATCGGAATTAAATACAAAATGCACAATGCCGACTTAAGTACAAGAAAACTGACTCTTCTTACTGTCTATCTTTTGAACCATTCCTGTGATACTAGTTACAGATTCCGATGCTTCACTTCAGGTTTACTGTATGCCTCTGACCTTCTTATTGACGATGAAACACAGAAATTGCATCGGAGTTAAATACAAAAGGCACAATGCCGATTTAAGTACAAGAAAACTGACTCCTCTTACTGTCTATGCTTTGAACCATTCCTGTGACACTAGTTATAGATTCCGATGCTTCACTTCATTATCACTGTATCCCTCTGACCATCATATTGACGATGAAACACAAAAATTGCATCGGAATTAAATAGAAAAGTCACAATGCGGAGTTAAGTACAAGAAAACTGACTGTTCTTACTGTCAATGCTTTGAACCATTCCTGTGACACTAGTTATAGATTCCGATGCTTCACTTCTGGTTTACTGTATCCCTCTGACCTTCTTATTGACGATGAAACACAGAAATTTCATGGGAATTAAATGCAAAAGGCACAATGGAGACTTAAGTACAAGAAAACTGACTCTTCTTACAGTCTATGTTTTGAACCATTCCTTCGACACTAGTTATAGATTCCGATGCTTCACCTCAGGTTTACAGTATCCCTCTGACCTTCTAATTGACGATGAAGCGCAGAAATAACCTCGGAGTTATATAGAAAAGGCACAATGCCGACTTAAGTACAAGAAAACTGACTCTTCTTACTGTCTATGTTTTGAACCTTTCCTGTGACACTAGTTATAGATTCCGATGCTTCACCTCAGGTTTACTGTATCACTCTGACCTTGTTATTGACGATGAAACACAGAAATTGCAACGGAATTAAATACAAAAGGCACAATGCCGACTTAAGTACAAGAAAACTGATTCTTCTTACTGTCTATGTTTTGAACCATTCCTGTGACACTAGTTATAGATTCCGATGCTTCACTTCAGGTTTACTGTATCCCTCTGACTTTCTTATTGACGATGAAACACAGAAATTGCATCGGAATTAAATACAAAAGGCACAATGCCGACTTAAGTACAAGAAAACTGACTCTTCTTATTGTCTAAGTTTGAACCATTCCTGTTACACTAGTTATAGATTACGATGCTTCACTTCAGCTTTACTGTATCCCTCTTACCTTCGTATTGACGATGAAACACAGAAATTGCATCGGAAGTAAATACAAAAGGCACAACGCAGACTTAAGTACAAGAAAACTGATCCTTCTTACTGTCTATGTTTTGAACCATTCCTGTGACACTAGTTATAGATTCCGATGCTTCACTTCAGGTTTACTGTATCCCTCTGACTTTCTTATTGACGATGAAACACAGAAATTACATCGGAATTAAATACAAATGGCACAATGCCGACTTAAGTACAAGATAACTGACTCTTCTTACTGTCTATGTTTGAACCATTCATGTGACACTAGTTATAGATTCCTATGCTTCACTTCAGGTTTACTGTATCCCTGTGACCTTCTTATTGTCGATGAAACACAGAGATTGCATCGGAATTAAATACAAAAGACACAATGCCGACTTACGTACAAGAAAACTGACTCTTCTTGCTGTCTATGTTTTGAACCATTCATGTGACCCTAGTTATAGATTCCGATGCTTCACCTCAGGTTTACTGAATCCCTCTGACCTTCTTATTGACGATGAAACACAGAAATTGCTTCGGAATTAAATACAAATGCAGAATGCCGACTTAAGTACAAGAAAACTGACTCTTCTTATTGTCTAAGTTTGAACCATTCCTGTTACACTAGTTATAGATTACGATGCTTTACTTCAGCTTTACTGTATCCCTATTACCTTCTTATTGACGATGAAACACAGAAATTCCATCGGAAGTAAATACAAAAGGCACAACGCCGACTTAAGTACAAGAAAACTGATCCTTCTTACTGTCTATGTTTTGAACCATTCCTGTGACACTAGTTATAGATTCCGATGCTTCACTTCAGGTTTACTGTATACCTCTGACCTTCTTATTGGCGATGAAACACAGAAATTACATCGGAATTAAATACAAATGGCACAATGCCGACTTAAGTACAAGATAACTGACTCTTCTTACTGTCTATGTTTGAACCATTCATGTGACACTAGTTATAGATTCCGATGCTTCACTTTAGGTTTACTGTATCCCTGTGATCTTCTTATTGACGATGCAACACAGAGATTGCATCGGAATTAAATACAAAAGACACAATGCCGACTTAAGTACAAGAAAACTGACTCTTCTTGCTGTCTATGTTTTGAACCATTCATGTGACATTAGTTATAGATTCCGATGCTTAACTTCAGGTTTACTGTATCCCTCTGACCTTTTTATTGACGATGAAACACAGAAATTGCATCGGAATTAAATACAAAATGCACAATGCCGACTTAAGTACAAGAAAACTGACTCTTCTTATTGTCTATGTTTTGAACCATTCCTGTGACACTAGTTATAGATTCCGATGATTCACTTCAGGTTTACTGTATCCCTCGGACCTACTTATTGACGATGAAACACAGAAATTGCATCGGAAATAAATACAAAAGGCACAATGCCGACTTAAGTACAAGAAAACTGACTCTTCTTACTGTCTATGTTTTGAAGAATTCCTGTGACACTAGTTATAGATTCCGATGCTTCACTTCAGGTTACTGTATCCCTCTGACCTTCTTATTGACGATGAAACACAGAAATTGCATCGGAATTAAATACAAAAGGCACAATGACGTCCTAAGTACAAGAAAACTCTTCCTACTGTCTATGTTTTAACCATTCATGTGACACAAGTTATAGCTTCCGATGCATCACTTCAGGTTTACTGTATCCATCAGACCTTCTTATTGACGATGAAACACAGATATTGCATCGGAATTAAATACAAAAAGCACAATTCCGACATAAGTACAAGAAAGCTGACTCTTCTTACTGTCTGTGATTGAACCATTCCTGTTACACTAGTTATAGATTCCGATGCTTCACTTCAAGTTTACTATATCCCTCTGACCTTCTTATTGACGATGAAACACAGAAAATGCATCGGAATTAAATACAAAATGCACAATGCCGACTTAAGTACAAGAAAACTGACTCTTCTTACTGTCTATCTTTTGAACCATTCCTGTGATACTAGTTACAGATTCCGATGCTTCACTTCAGGTTTACTGTGTGCCTCTGACCTTCTTATTGACGATGAAACACAGAAATTGCATCGGAGTTAAATACAAAAGGCACAATGCCGATTTAAGTACAAGAAAACTGACTCCTCTTACTGTCTATTCTTTGAACCATTCCTGTGACACTAGTTATAGATTCCGATGCTTCACTTCATTATCACTGTATCCCTCTGACCATCATATTGACGATGAAACACAAAAATTGCATCGGAATTAAATAGAAAAGTCACAATGCCGACTTAAGTACAAGAAAACTGACTGTTCTTACTGTCAATGCTTTGAACCATTCCTGTGACACTAGTTATAGATTGCGATGCTTCACTTCTGGTTTACTGTATCCCTCTGACCTTCTTATTGACGATGAAACACAGAAATTTCATGGGAATTAAATGCAAAAGGCACAATGCAGACTTAAGTACAAGAAAACTGACTCTTCTTACAGTATATGTTTTGAACCATTCCTTCGACACTAGTTATAGATTCCGATGCTTCACCTCAGGTTTACTGTATCCCTCTGACCTTCTAATTGTCGATGAAACGCAGAAATAACCTCGGAATTATATAGAAAAGGCACAATGCCGACTTAAGTACAAGAAAACTGACTCTTCTTACTGTCTATGTTTTGAACCATTCCTGTGACACTAGTTATAGATTCCGATGCTTCACCTCAGGTTTACTGTATCACTCTGACCTTGTTATTGACGATGAAAGACAGAAATTGCAACGGAATTAAATACAAAAGGCACAATGCCGACTTAAGTACAAGAAAACTGATTCTTCTTACTGTCTATGTTTAGAACCATTCCTGTGACACTAGTTATAGATTCCGATGCCTCACTTCAGGTTTATTGTATCCCTCTGACCTTCTTATTGACGATGAAACACAGAAATTGCATCGGAATTAAATACAAAAGGCACAATGCCGACTTAAGTACAAGAAAACTGACTCTTCTTATTGTCTAAGTTTGAACCATTCCTGTTACACTAGTTATAGATTACGATGCTTCACTTCAGCTTTACTGTATCCCTCTTACCTTCGTATTGACGATGAAACACAGAAATTGCATCGGAAGTAAATACAAAAGGCACAACGCCGACTTAAGTACAAGAAAACTGATCCTTCTTACTGTCTATGTTTTGAACCATTCCTGTGACACTAGTTATAGATTCCGATGCTTCACTTCAGGTTTACTGTATCCCTCTGACCTTCTTATTGACGATGAAACACAGAAATTACATCGGAATTAAATACAAATGGCACAATGCCGACTTAAGTACAAGATAACTGACTCTTCTTACTGTCTATGTTTGAACCATTCATGTGACACTAGTTATAGATTCCGATGCTTCACTTCAGGTTTACTGTATCCCTGTGACCTTCTTATTGTCGATGAAACACAGAGATTGCATCGGAATTAAATACAAAAGACACAATGCCGACTTACGTACAAGAAAACTGACTCTTCTTGCTGTCTATGTTTTGAACCATTCATTGACCCTAGTTATAAATTCCGAATCTTCACCTCAGGTTTACTGAATCCCTCTGACCTTCTTATTGACGATGAAACACAGAAATTGCTTCGGAATTAAATACAAATGCAGAATGCCGACTTAAGTACAAGAAAACTGACTCTTCTTACTGTCTATGTTTTGAACCATTCCTGTGACACTAGTTATAGATTCCGATGCTTCACTTCAGGTTTACTGTATCCCTCTGACCTTCTTATTGAAGACGAAACACAGATATTGCATCGGAATTAAATACAAAAGGCACAATGCCGACATAAGTACAAGAAAACTGACTCTTCTTACTGTCTATGTTTTGAACCATTCCTGTGACACTAGATATAGATTCCGATGCTTCACTTCAGATTCTAATGGCTCTGAGAACTATGGGACTCAACTGCTGTGGTCATCAGTCCCCTAGAACTTAGAACTACTTAAACCTAACTAACCTAAGGACATCACACACATCCATGCCCGAGGCAGGATTCGAACCAGCGACCGTAGCGGTCGCACGGTTCCGGACTGCGCGCCTAGGCCCGCGAGAGCTTCGCTTCTGGTTTACTATATCGCTCTGACCTTGTTATTGACGATGAAACACAGAAATCGCATCAGAATTAAATACAAAAAGCACAATGCCGACTGAAGTACAAGAAAAATGACTCATCTTACTGTCTATGTTTTCAACCATTCCTGAGACACTAGTTATAGATTCCGATGCTTCAGTTCAGGTTTACTGTATCCCTCTGACCTTCTTATTGAAGATGAAACACAGAAATTGCATCGGAATTAAATACAAAAGGCACAATGCCGACATAAGTACAAGAAAACTGACTCTTCTTACTGTCTACGTTTGAACCATTCATGTGACACTAGTTATAGATTCCGATGCTTCACTTCAGGTTTACTGTATCCCTCTGACCATGTTACTGTTGATGAAACACAGAAATTGCATCGGAATTAAATACAAAAGGCACAATGCCGACTTAAGTACAAGAAAACTGACCCTTCTTACTGTCTATGTTTTGAACCATTCCTGTGACACTAGTTATAGATTCCGGTGCTCCACTTCAGGTTACTGTATCCCTCTGACCTTCTTATTGACGATGAAACACAGTAATTGCATCGGAATTAAATACAAAAGGCACAATGGCGTCCTAAGTACAAGAAAACTCTTCCTATTGTCTATGTTTTGAACCATTCATGTGACACAAGTTATAGCTTCCGATGCATCACTTCAGGTTTACTGTATCCATCAGACCTTCTTATTGACGATGAAACACAGATATTGCTTTGGAATTTAATACAAAAAGCACAATTCCGACTTAAGTACAAGAACACTGACTCTTCTTACTCTCTATGATTGAACCATTCCTGTTACACTAGTTATAGATTCCGATGCTTCACTTCAAGTCTACTATATCCCTCTGACCTTCGTATTGACGATGAAACACAGAAAATGCATCGGAAATAAATACAATATGCACAATGCCGACTTAGGTACAAGAAAACTGACTCTTCTTACTGTCTATGTTTTGAACAATTCCTGTGACACTAGTTACAGATTCCGATGCTTGACTTCAGGTTTACTGTATGCCTCTGACCTTCTTATTGACGATGAAACACAGAAATTGCATCGGAGTTAAATACAAAAGGCACAATGCCGATTTAAGTACAAGAAAACTATCTCTTCTTATTGTCTAAGTTTGAACCATTCCTGTTACACTAGTTATAGATTACGATGCTTCACTTCAGCTTTACTGTATCCCTCTTACCTTCTTATTGACGATGAAACACAGAAATTCCATCGGAAGTAAATACAAAAGGCACAACGCCGACTTAAGTACAAGAAAACTGATCCTTCTTACTGTCTATGCTTTGAACCATTCCTGTGACACTAGTTATAGATTCCGATGCTTCACTTCAGGTTTACTGTATCCCTCTGACCTTGTTATTGACGATGAAACACAGAAATTGCAACGGAATTAAATACAAAAGGCACAACGCCGACTTAAGTACAAGAATACTGATTCTTCTTACTGTCTACGTTTTGAACCATTCCTGTGACACTAGTTATAGATTCCGATGCTTTACTTCAGGGTTACTGTATCCCTCTGACCTTCTTATTGACGATGAAACACAGAAATTGCATCGGAATTAAATACAAAAGGCACAATGCCGACTTAAGTACAAGAAAACTGACTCTTCTTATTGTCTAAGTTTGAACCATTCCTGTTACACTAGTTATAGATTACGATGCTTCACTTCAGCTTTACTGTATCCCTCTTAACATCTTATTGACGATGAAACACAGAAATTCCATCGGAAGTAAATACAAAAGGCACAACGCCGACTTAAGTACAAGAAAACTGATCCTTCTTACTGTCTATGCTTTGAACCATTCCTGTGACACTAGTTATAGATTCCGATGCTTCACTTTAGGTTTACTGTATCCCTCTGACCTTTTTATTGACGATGAAACACAGAAATTACATCGGAATTAAATACAAATGGCACAATGCCGACTTAAGTACAAGATAATTGACTCTTCTTACTGTCTAAGTTTGAACCATTCATGTGACACTAGTTATAGATTCCGATGCTTCACTTCAGGTTTACTGTATCCCTGTGACCTTCTTATTGACGATGAAACACAGAGATTGCATCGGAATTAAATACAAAAGACACAATGCCGACTTAAGTACAAGAAAACTGACTCTTCTTGCTGTCTATGTTTTGAAACATTCATGTGACACTAGTTATAGATTCCGATGCTTCACTTCAGGTTTACTGTATCCCTCTGACCTTTTTATTGACGATGAAACACAGAAATTGCATCGGAATTAAATACAAAAGGCACAATGCCGACTTAAGTACAAGAAAACTGACGCTTCTTACTGTCTATGTTTTGAACCATTCCTGTGACACTAGTTATAGATTCCGATGATTCACTTCAGGTTTACTGTATCCCTCGACCTTCTTATTGACGATGAAACACAGAAATTGCATCGGAAATAAATACAAAAGGCACAATGCCGGCTTAAGTACAAGAAAACTGACTCTTCTTACTGTCTGTGTTTTGAACCATTCCTGTGACACTAGTTATAGATACCGATGTTTCACTTCAGGTTTACTGTATCTCTCCGACCTTCTTATTGACGATGAAACACAGAAATTGCATCGGAATTAAATACAAAAGGCACAATGCCGACTTAAGTACAAGAAAACTGACTCTTCTCACTGTCTATGTTTTGAACCATTCCTGTGACACTAGTTATATTTTCCGATGCTTCACTTCAGGTTTACTGTATCCCTCTGACCTTCTTATTGACGATGAAACACAGAAATTTCATCGGAATTAAATACAAAAGGCACAATGCCGACTTAAGTACAAGAAAACTGACTCTTCTTACTGTCTATGTTTTGAACCATTCCTGTGACACTAGATATAGATTCCGATGCTTCACTTCAGGTTCTAATGGCTCTGAGATCTATGGGACACCACTGCTGTGGTCATCAGTCCCCTAGAACTTAGAACTACTTAAACCTAACTAACCTAAGGACATCACACACATCCATGCCCGAGGCAGGATTCGAACCTGCGACCGTAGCGGTCGCACGGTTCCGGACTGCGCGCCTAGGCCCGCGAGAGCTTCACTGCAGGTTTACTATATCGCTCTGACCTTCTTATTGACGATGAAACGCAGAAATCGCATCGGAATTAAATACAAAATGCACAATGCCGACTGAAGTACAAGAAGAATGACTCTTCTTACTGTCTATGATTTGAACCATTCCTGTGACACTAGTTATAGATTCCGATGATTCACTTCAGGTTTACTGTATCCCTCGGACCTTCTTATTGACGATGAAACACAGAAATTGCATCGGAAATAAATACAAAAGGCACAATGCCGACTTAAGTACAAGAAAACTGACTCTTCTTACTGTCTATGTTTTGAACCATTCCTGTGACACTAGTTATAGATTCCGATGCTTCACTTCAGGTTACTGTATCCCTCTGACCTTCTTATTGACGGTGAAACACAGAAATTGCATCGGAATTAAATACAAAAGGCACAATGACGTCCTAAGTACAAGAAAACTCTTCCTACTGTCTATGTTTTGAACCATTCATGTGACACAAGTTATAGCTTCCGATGCATCACTTCAGGTTTACTGTATCCATCAGACCTTCTTATTGACGATGAAACACAGATATTGCATCAGAATTAAATACAAAAAGCACAATTCCGACTTAAGTACAAGAAAACTGACTCTTCTTACAGTCTGTGATTGAACCATTCCTGTTACACTAGTTATAGATTCCGATGCTTCACTTCAAGTTTACTATATCCCTCTGATCTTCTTATTGACGATGAAACACAGAAAATGCATCGGAATCAAATACAAAATGCACAATGCCGACTTAAGTACAAGAAAACTGACTCTTCTTACTGTCTATCTTTTGAACCATTCCTGTGATACTAGTTACAGATTCCGGTGATTCACTTCAGGTTTACTGTATCCCTCGGACCTTCTTATTGACGATGAAACACAGAAATTGCATCGGAAATAAATACAAAAGGCACAATGCCGATTTAAGTACAAGAAAACTGACTCCTCTTACTGTCTATTCTTTGAACCATTCCTGTGACACTAGTTATAGATTCCGATGCTTCACTTCATTATCACTGTATCCCTCTGACCATCATATTGACGATGAAACACAAAAATTGCATCGGAATTAAATAGAAAAGTCACAATGCCGACTTAAGTACAAGAAAACTGACTGTCCTTACTGTCAATGCTTTGAACCATTCCTGTGACACTAGTTATAGATTCCGATGCTTCACTTCTGGTTTACTGTATCCTCTGACCTTCTTATTGACGATGAAACACAGAAATTTCATGGGAATTAAATGCAAAAGGCACAATGCAGACTTAAGTACAAGAAAACTGACTCTTCTTACAGTCTATGTTTTGAACCATTCCTTCGACACTAGTTATAGATTCCGATGCTTCACCTCAGGTTTACTGTATCCCTCTGACCTTCTAATTGACGATGAAACGCAGAAATAACCGCGGAATTATATAGAAAAGGCACAATGCCGACTTAAGTACAAGAAAACTGACTCTTCTTACTGTCTATGTTTTGAACCATTCCTGTGACACTAGTTATAGATTCCGATGCTTCACCTCAGGTTTACTGTATCACTCTGACCTTGTTATTGACGATGAAACACAGAAATTGCAACGGAATTAAATACAAAAGGCACAATGCCGACTTAAGTACAAGAAAACTGATTCTTCTTACTGTCTATGTTTTGAACCATTCCTGTGACACTAGTTATAGATTCCGATGCTTCACTTCAGGTTTATTGTATCCCTCTGACCTTCTTATTGACGATGAAACACAGAATTTGCATCGGAATTAAACACAAAAGGCACAATGCCGACTTAAGTACAAGAAAACTGACTCTTCTTATTGTCTAAGTTTGAACCATTCCTGTTACACTAGTTATAGATTACGATGCTTCACTTCAGCTTTACTGTATCCCTCTTACCTTCGTATTGACGATGAAACACAGAAATTGCATCGGAAGTAAATACAAAAGGCACAACGCCGACTTAAGTACAAGAAAACTGATCCTTCTTACTGTCTATGTTTTGAACCATTCCTGTGACACTAGTTATAGATTCCGATGCTTCACTTCAGGTTTACTGTATCCCTCTGACCTTCTTATTGACGATGAAACACAGAAATTACATCGGAATTAAATACAAATGGCACAATGCCGACTTAAGTACAAGGTAACTGACTCTTCTTACTGTCTATGTTTGAACCATTCATGTGACACTAGTTATAGATTCCAATGCTTCACTTCAGGTTTACTGTATCCCTGTGACCTTCTTATTGTCGATCAAACACAGAGATTGCATCGGAATTAAATACAAAAGACACAATGCCGACTTACGTACAAGAAAACTGACTCTTCTTGCTGTCTATGTTTTGAACCATTCATGTGACCCTAGTTATAGATTCCGAATCTTCACCTCAGGTTTACTGATTCCCTCTGACCTTCTTATTGACGATGAAACACAGAAATTGCTTCGGAATTAAATACAAATGCAGAATGCCGACTTAAGTACAAGAAAACTGACTCTTCTTACTGTCTATGTTTTGAACCATTCCTGTGACACTTGTTATAGATTCCGATGCTTCACTTCAGGTTTACTGTATCCCTCTGACCTTCTTATTGAAGACGAAACACAGATATTGCATCGGAATTAAATACAAAAGGCACAATGCCGACTTAAGTACAAGAAAACTGACTCTTCTTACTGTCTATGTTTTGAACCATTCCTGTGACACTAGAAATAGATTCCGATGCTTCACTTCAGGTTCTAATGGCTCTGAGAACTATGGGACTCAACTGCTGTGGTCATCAGTCCCCTAGAACTTAGAACTACTTAAACCTAACTAACCTAAGGACATCACACACATCCATGCCCGAGGCAGGATTCGAACCTGCGACCGTAGCGGTCGCACGGTTCCGGACTGCGCGCCTAGGCCCGCGAGAGCTTCACTTCTGGTTTACTATATCGCTCTGACCTTCTTATTGACGATGAAACACAGATATCGCATCGGAATTAAATACAAAAAGCACAATGCCGACTTAAGTACAAGAAAAATGACTCTTCTTACTGTCTATGTTTTCAACCATTCCTGTGACTCTAGTTATAGATTCCGATGCTTCACTTCAGGTTTACTGTATCCCTCTGACCATGTTACTGTTGATGAAACACAGAAATGGCATCGGAATTAAATACAAAAGGCACAATGAAGACTTAAGTACAAGAAAACTGACTCTTCTTACTGTCTATGTTTTGAACCATTCCTGTGACACTAGTTATAGATTCCGGTGCTTCACTTCAGGTTACTGTATCCCTCTGACCTTCTTATTGACGATGAAACACAGTAATTGCATCGGAATTAAATACAAAAGGCACAATGACGTCCTAAGTACAAGAAAACTCTTCCTACTGTCTATGTTTTGAACCATTCATGTGACACAAGTTATAGCTTCCGATGCATCACTTCAGGTTTACTGTATCCATCAGACCTTCTTATTGACGATGAAACACAGATATTGCTTTGGAATTTAATACAAAAAGCACAATTCCGACTTAAGTACAAGAAAACTGACTCTTCTTACTCTCTATGATTGAACCATTCCTGTTACACTAGTTATAGATTCCGATGCTTCACTTCAAGTCTACTATATCCCTCTGACCTTCTTATTGACGGTGAAACACAGAAAATGCATCGGAATTAAATACAATATGCACAATGCCGACTTAAGTACAAGAAAACTGACTCTTCTTACTGTCTATGTTTTGAACCATTCCTGTGACACTAGTTACAGATTCCGATGCTTCACTTCAGGTTTACTGTATGCCTCTGACCTTCTTATTGACGATGAAACACAGAAAATGCATCGGAGTTAAATACAAAAGGCACAATGCCGATTTAAGTACAAGAAAACTGACTCCTCTTACTCTCTATGCTTTAAACCATTCCTTTGACACTAGTTATAGATTCCGATGCTTTACCTCAGGTTTACTGTATCCCTCTGACCTTGTTATTGACGATGAAACACAGAAATTGCAACGGAATTAAATACAAAAGGCACAATGCCGACTTAAGTACAAGAATACTGATTCTTCTTACTGTCTATGTTTTGAACCATTCCTGTGACACTAGTTATAGATTCCGATGCTTCACTTCAGGTTTACTGTATCCCTCTGACCTTCTTATTGACGATGAAACACAGAAATTGCATCGGAATTAAATACAAAAGGCACAATGCCGACTTAAGTACAAGAAAACTGACTCTTCTTATTGTCTAAGTTTGAACCATTCCTGTTACACTAGTTATAGATTACGATGCTTCACTTCAGCTTTACTGTATCCCTCTTACCTTCTTATTGACGATGAAACACAGAAATTCCATCGGAAGTAAATACAAAAGGCACAACGCCGACTTAAGTACAAGAAAACTGATCCTTCTTACTGTCTATGCTTTGAACCATACCTGTGACACTAGTTATAGATTCCGATGCTTCACTTCAGGTTTACTGTATCCCTCTGACCTTCTTATTGACGATGAAACACAGAAATTACATCGGAATTAAATACAAATGGCACAATGCCGACTTAAGTACAAGATAATTGACTCTTCTTACTGTCTATGTTTGAACCATTCATGTGACACTAGTTATAGATTCCGATGCTTCACTTCAGGTTTACTGTATCCCTGTGACCTTCTTATTGACGATGAAACACAGAGATTGCATCGGAATTAAATACAAAAGACACAATGCCGACTTAAGTACAAGAAAACTGACTCTTCTTGCTGTCTATGTTTTGAAACATTCATGTGACACTAGTTATAGATTCCGATGCTTCACTTCAGGTTTACTGTATCCCTCTGACCTTTTTATTGACGATGAAACACAGAAATTGCATCGGAATTAAATACAAAAGGCACAATGCCGACTTAAGTACAAGAAAACTGACGCTTCTTACTGTCTACGTTTTGAACCATTCCTGTGACACTAGTTATAGATTCCGATGCTTCACTTCAGGTTTACTGTATCCCTCTGACCCTCTTATTGACGATGAAACACAGAAATTACATCGGAATTAAATACAAATGGCACAATGCCGACTTAAGTACAAGATAACTGACTCTTCTTACTGTCTATGTTTGAACCATTCATGTGACACTAGTTATAGATTCCGATGCTTCACTTCAGGTTTACTGTATCCCTCGGACCTTCTTATTGACGATGAAACACAGAAATTGCATCGGAAATAAATACAAAAGGCACAATGCCGGCTTAAGTACAAGAAAACAGACTCTTCTTACTGTCTATGTTTTGACCCATTCCTGTGACACTAGTTATAGATACCGATGCTTCACTTCAGGTTTACTGTATCTCTCTGACCTTCTTATTGACGATGAAACACAGAAATTGCATCGGAATTAAATACAAAAGGCACAATGCCGACTTAAGTACAAGAAAACTGACTCTTCTTACTGTCTATGTTTTGAACCATTCCTGTGACACTAGTTATATTTTCCGATGCTTCACTTCAGGTTTACTGTATCCCTCTGACCTTCTTATTGACGATGAAACACAGAAATTTCATCGGAATTAAATACAAAAGGCACAATGCCGACTTAAGTACAAGAAAACTGACTCTTCTTAATGTCTATGTTTTGAACCAATCCTGTGACACTAGATATAGATTCCGATGCTTCACTTCAGGTTCTAATGGCTCTGAGAACTATGGGACACCACTGCTGTGGTCATCAGTCCCCTAGAACTTAGAACTACTTAAACCTAACTAACCTAAGGACATCACACACATCCATGCCCGAGGCAGGATTCGAACCTGCGACCGTAGCGGTCGCACGGTTCCGGACTGCGCGCCTAGGCCCGCGAGAGCTTCACTTCAGGTTTACTATATTGCTCTGACCTTCTTATTGACGATGAAACGCAGAAATCTCATCGGAATTAAATACAAAAAGCACAATGCCGACTTAAGTACAAGAAGAATGACTCTTCTTACTGTCTATGTTTTCAACCATTCCTGTGACACTAGTTATAGATTCCGATGGTTCACTTCAGGTTTACTGTATCCCTCGGACCTTCTTTTTGACGATGAAACACAGAAATTGCATCGGAATTAAATACAAAAGGCACAATGCCGACATAAGTACAAGAAAACTGACTCTTCTTACGGTCTACGTTTGAACCATTCATGTGACACTAGTTACAGATTCCGATGCTTCACTTCAGGTTTACTGTATCCCTCTGACCATCTTATTGTTGACAAAACACAGAAATTACATCGGAATTAAATACAAAAGGCACAATGCCGATTTAAGTACAAGAAAACTGATCTTTATTACTGTCTAAGCTTTGAACCATACCTGTGACACTAGTTATAGATTCCGATGCTTCACTTCAGGTTTACTGTATCCCTCGGACCTTCTTATTGACGATGAAACACAGAAATTGCATCGGAATTAAATACAAAAAGCACAATTCAGACTTAAGTACAAGAAAACTGACTCTTCTTACTGTCTATGATTGAACCATTCCTGTGACACTAGTTATAGATTCCGATGATTCACTTCAGCTTTACTGTCTCCCTCTTACCTTCTTATTGACGATGAAACACAGAAATTGCAACGGAATTAAATACAAAAGGCACAACGCCGACTTAAGTACTAGAAAACTGACCCTTCTTACTGTCTATGTTTTGAACCATTCCTGTGACACTAGTTATAGATTCCGATGCTTCACTTCAGGTTTACTGTATCCCTCTGACCTTCTTATTGACGATGAAACACAGAAATTACGTCGGAATTAAATGCAAATGGCACAATGCCGACTTAAGTACAAGATAACTGACTCTTCTTACTGTCTTCGTTTGAACCATTCATGTGACACTAGTTATAGATTCCGATGCTTCACTTCAGGTTTACTGTATCCCTGTGACCTTCTTATTGACGATGAAACACAGAGATTGTATCGGAATTAAATACAAAAGACACAATGCCGACTTAAGTACAAGAAAATTGACTCTTCTTGCTGTCTATGTTTTGAACCATTCATGTGACACTAGTTATAGATTCCGATGCTTCACTTCAGGTTTACTGTATCGCTCTGACATTTTTATTGACGATTAAACACAGAAATTGCATCGGAATTAAATACAAAAGGCACAATGCCGACTTCAGTACAAGAAAACTGACTCTTCTTACTGTCTATGTTTTGAACCATTCCTGTGATACTAGTTATAGATTCCGATGATTCACTTCAGGTTTACTGTATCCCTCGGACCTTCTTATTGACGATGAAACACAGAAATTGCATCGGAAATAAATACAAAAGGCACAATGCCGACTTAAGTACAAGAAAACTGACTCTTCTTACAGTCTATGTTTTGAACCACTCGTGTAACAATAGTTATAGATTCCGATGCTTCACTTCAGGTTTACTGTATCCCTCTGACCTTCTTATTGACGATGAAACACAGAAATTGCATCGGAATGAAATAGAAAAGGAACAATACCGACTTAGGTATAAGAAAACTGACTCTTCTTACTGTCTAAGTTTTGAACCATTCCTGTGACACTAGTTATAGATTCCGATGCTTCACTTCAGGTTTACTGTATCTCTCTGACCTTCTTATTGACGATGAAACACAGAAATTGCATCGGAATTAAATACGAAAGGCACAATGCCGTCTTAAGTAAAAGAAAACTGACTCTTCCTACTGTCTATGTTTGAACCATTCCTGTGACACTAGTTATTGATTCCGATGCTTCACTTCAGGTTTACTGTATCCCTCTGACCTTCATGTTGACGATCAAACACAGAAATTGCACCGGAATTAAATACAAAAGGCACAATGCCGACTTAAGTACAAGAAAACTGACTCTTCTTACTGTCTATGATTGAACAATTCCTGTGACACTAGTTATAGATTCCGATGCTTCACTTCAGGTTACTGTATCCCTCTGACCTTCTTATTGACGATGAAACACAGAAATTGCATCGGAATTAAATACAAAAGGCACAATTCCGACTTAAGTACAAGAAAACTGACTCTTCTTACCGTCTATGATTGAACAATTCCTGTGACACTAGTTATAGATTCCGATGCTTCTCTTCAGGTTTACTGTATCCCTCAGACCTTCTTATTGACGATGAAACACAGAAAATGCATCGGAATTAAATACAAAAGGCACAATGCCGACTTAAGTAAAAGAAAACTGACTTATCTTACTGTCTATGTTTTGAACCATTCCTGTGATACTAGTTATAGATTCCGATGCTTTACTTCAGGTTTACTGTATCCCTCTCACCTTCTTATTGACGATGAAACACAGCAATTGCATCGGAGTTGAATACAAAAGGCAGAATGCCGACTTAAGTAAAAGAAAACTGACTCATCTTACTGTCTATGTTTTGAACCATTCCTGTGACACTAGTTATAGATTCCGATGCTTCACTTCAGGTTCACTGTATCCCTCTGACCTTCTTATTGACGATGAAACACCGCAATTGCATCGGACTTAAATACAAAAGGCAGAATGCCGATTTAAGTACAAGAAAACTGACTCCTCTTACTGTCTATGCTCTGAACCATTCCTATGACACTAGTTATAGATTCCGATGCTTCACTTCATTTTTACTGTATCCCTCTGATCTTCGTATTGACGATGAAACACAGAAATTACATCGCAATTATATAGAAAAGGCACAATGCCGACTTAAGTACAAGAAAACTGACTCTTCTTACTGTCTATGTTTTGAACCATTCCTGTGACACTAGTTATAGATTCCGATGCGTCACCTCAGGTTTACTGTATCCCTCTGTCCTTCTTATTGACGATGAAACACAGAAATTGCAACGGAATTAAATACAAAAGGCACAATGCCGATTTAAGTACTAGAAAACTGACTCTTCTTACTGTCTATGTTTTGAACAATTCCTGTGACACTAGTTATAGACTCCGATGCTTCACTTCAGCTTTACTGTATCCCTCTTATCTTCTTATTGACGATGAAACACAGAAATTGCATCGGAATTAAATACAAAAGGCACAACGCCGACTTAAGTACAAGGAAACTAACCCTTCTTACTGTCTATGTTTTGAACCATTCATGTGACACTAGTTTTAGATTCCGATGCTTCACTTCAGGTTTACTGTATCCCTCTGACCTTCTTATTGACGATGAAACACAGAAATTGCATCGGAATTAAATACAAATGGCAAAATGCCGACTTAAGTACAAGAAAACTGACTCTTCTTGCTGTCTATGTTTTGGACTATTCATGTGACACTAGTTATAGATTCCGATGATTCACTTCAGGTTTACTGTATCCCTCGGACCTTCTTATTGACGGTGAAACACAGAAATTGCATCGGAAATAAATACAAAAGGCACAATGCCGACTTAAGTACAAGAAAACTGACTCTTCTTACTGTCTATGATTTGAACCATTCCTGTGACACTAGTTTTATATTCCGACGATTCACTTCAGGTTTACTGTATCCCTCGGACCTTCTTATTGACGATGAAACACAGAAATTGCATCGGAAATAAATACAAAAGGAACAATGCCGACTTAAGTACAAGGAAACTGACTCTTTCTACTGTCTATGTTTGAACTATTCCTGTGACACTAGTTATTGATTCCGATGCTTCACTTCAGGTTTACTGTATCCCTCTGACCTTCTTGTTGACGATGAAACACAGAAATTGCACCGGAATTAAATACAAAAGGCACAATGACGACCTAAGTACAAGAAAACTGACTATTCTTCCTGTCTATGTTTTGAACCATTCCTGTGACACTAGTTATAGATTCCGATGCTTCACTTCAGGTTTACTTTATCCTTCTGACCTTCGTATTGACTATGAAACACAGATATTGCATCCTAATTAAATACAAATGGCACAATGACGACTTAAGTACAAGAAAACTGACTCTTCTTACTGTCTATGTTTTAAACCATTCCTGTGACACTAGTTATAGATTCCGATGCTTCACTTAAGCTTTAATGTATCCCTCTGACCTTCTTATTGACGATGAAACTCAGAAATTGCACCGGATTTAAATACAAAAGGCACAACGCCGACTTAAGTACAAGAAAACTGACCCTCTCTTACTGTCTATGATTTGAACCATTCCTGTGACACTAGTTATAGATTACGATGCTTCACTACAGGTTTACTGTATCCCTCTGACCTTCTTATTGATGATGAAACACAGAAATTTCATCGGAATTAAATACAAAAGGCATAATGCCGACTTAAGTACAAGGTAACTGACTCTTCTTACTGTCTATGTTTCAACCATTCATGTGACACTAGTTATAGGTTCCGATGCTTCACTTCAGGTTTACTGTATCCCTCTGAACTTCTTATTGACGATGAAACACAGAAATTACATCGACATTAAATACAAAAGGCTCAATGCCGACTTAAGTACAAGAAAACTGACTCTTCTTGCTGTCTATGTTTTGAACCATTCCTGTGCCACTAGTTATGGATTCCGATGCTTCACTTCAGGTTTACTGTATCCCTCTGACCTCCTTATTGACGATGAAACACAGAAATTACATCGTAATTAATTACAAAAAGCACAATGCCGATTTAAGTACAAGAAAACTGACACTTCTTACTGACTATGTTTTGAACCATTCATGTAACTCTAGTTATAGATTCCGATGCTTTACTCCAGGTTTACTGTATCCCTCTGACCTTCTTGTTGACGATGAAACACAGAAATTGCTTTGGAATTAAATACAAAAGGCACAATGCCCCTTAAGTACGAGAAAACTGACTCTTCTTACTGTCTATGTTTTGAACCATTCCTGTGACACTATTAATAGATTCCGATGCTTCACTTGAGGCACACAGTATCCCTCTGACCTTCTTATTGACGATGAAACATAGAAATTGCATCGGAATGAAATATAAAAGGAACAATGCCGACATAGGTACAAGAAAACTGACTCTTCTTACTGTCAATGCTTTGAACCATTCCTGTGACACTAGTTATAGATTCCGTTGCTTTACTCCAGGTTTACTGTATCCCTCTGACCTTCTTATTGACGATGAAACACAGAAATTGCTTCGGAATTGAATACAAAAGGCAGAATTCCCTCTTAAGTACGAGAAAACTGACTCTTCTTACTGTCTATGTTTTGAACCATTCCTGTGACACTATTAATAGATTCCGATGCTTCACTTGAGGCATACTGTATCCCTCTGACCTTCTTATTGACGATGAAACACAGAAATTTCATCGGAATTAAAGACAAAAGGCACAATGCCGACTTAAGTACAAGAAAACTGAATCTTCTTACTGTCTATGTTTCGAACCATTCCTTCGACACTAGTTATAGATTCCGATGCTTCACTTCAGCTTTACTGTATCCCTCTGACCTTCTAATTGACGATGAAACACAGAAATTACATCGGAATTAAATAGAAAAGGCACAATGCCGACTTCAGTACAAGAAAACTGACTCTTCTTACTGTCTATGTTTTGAACCATTCCTGTGACCCTAGTTATAGATCCGATGCTTCACCTCAGGTTTACTGTATCCCTCTGACCTTCTTATTGACGATGAAACATATAAATTACATCGAAATAAAATAGAAAAGGAACAATGCCGACTTAGGTACAAGAAACTTGACTCTTCTTACTGTCGATGTTTTGAACCAATCCTGTGACGTTAGTTATAGATTCCGATGCTTCACTACAGGTTTACTGTATCCCTCTGACCTTGTTATTGAAGATGAAACACAGATATTGCATCGGAATTAAATATAAAAGGCACAATGCCGACTTAAGTACAAGAAAATTGACTCATCTTACTGTCTATGCTTTGAACCATTGCTGTGACACTAGTTATTGATTCCGATGCTTCACTTCAGGTTTACTGTATCCCTCTGACCTTCTTATAGACGATGAAACACAGAAATTGCATCGGAATTAAATACAAAAGGCACAATGCCGACTTAAGTACAAGAAAACTGACCCTTCTTACTGTCAATGTTTTGAACCATTCCTGTGACACTAGATATAAATTCCAATGCTTCACTTCAGGTTCAAATGGCTCTAGGAACTATGGGACTCAACTGCTGTGGACATCAGTCCCCTATAACTTAGAACTACTTAAACCTAACTAACCTAAGGACATCACAGGTATCCATGCCCGAGGCAGGATTCGAACCTGCGACCGTAGCGGTCGCACGGTTCCGGTCTGCGCGCCTAGAACCGCGAGAGCTTCACTTCAGGTTTACTATAACCCTCTGACCTTCTTATTGACGATGAAACGCAGAAATCGCATCGGAATTAAATACAAAAAAAAACACAATGCCGACTTAAGTACAAGAAAAATGACTCTTCTTACTGACTATGTTTTGAACCATTCATGTGACACTAGTTATAGATTCCGATGCTTTACTCCAGGTTTACTGTATCCCTCTGACCTTCTTATTGACGATGAAACACAGAAATTGCTTCGGAATTAAATACAAAAGGCACAATGCCGACTTAAGTACAAGAAAACTGACTCTTCTTACTGTCTATGTTTTGAACCATTCCTGTGACACTACTTATAGATTCCGATGCTTCACTTGAGGTATACTGTATCCCTCTGACCTTCTTATTGACAATGAATCATAGAAATTGCATCGGAATGAAATAGAAAAGGTACAATGCCGACTTAGGTACAAGAAAACTGACTCTTCTTACCGTCAATGCTTTGAACCATTCCTGTGACACTAGTTACGGATTCCGTTGCTTCACTTCAGGTTTACTGTATCCCTCTGACCTTCTTATTGACGATGAAACTCAGAAATTTCATCGGAATTAAATACAAAAGGCACAAGAAAACTGACTCTTCTTACTGTCTATGTAATGAACCATTCCTTCGACACTGGTTACAAATTCCGATGCTTCACTTCAGGTTTACTGTATCACTCTGACCTTCTAATTGACGATGAAACACAGAAATTACATCGGAATAAAATAGAAAAAGCACAATGCCTACTTCAGTAAAAGATAACTGACTCTTCTTACTGTCTATGTTTTTAACCATTCCTGTGACCCTAGTTATAGATTCCGATGCTTCACTTCAGGTTTACTGTATCCCTCAGACCTTCTTATTGACGATGAAACACAGAAATTGCTTCGGAATTAAATACAAAAGGCACAACGCCGACTTAAGTACAAGGAAACTGACTTTTCTTACTGTCTATGTTTTGAACCATTCCTGTGACACTAGATATAGATTCCGATGCCTCACTTCAGGTTCAAATGGCTCTGAGAACTATGGGACTTAACTGCTGTGATCATCAGTCCCCTAGAACTTAGAACTACTTAAACCTAACTAACCTAAGGACATCACACACATCCATGCCCAAGGCAGGATTCGTACCTGCGACCGTAGCGGTCGCACGGTTCCGGACTGCGCACCTAGAACCGCGAGAGCTTCACTTCAGGTTTACTATAACCCACTGACCTTCTTATTGACGATGAAACGCAGAAATCGCATCGGAATTAAATACAAAAAGCACAATGCCGACTTAAGTACAAGAAAAATGACTCTTCTTACTGACTATGTTTTGAACCATTCATGTGACACTAGTTATAGATTCCGATGCTTTACTCCAGGTTTACTGTATCCGTCTGACCTTCTTATTGACGATGAAATACAGAAATTGCATCGGAATGAAATAGAAAATGTACAATGCCGACTTAGGTACAAGAAAACTGACTCTTCTTACTGTCAATGCTTTGAACCATTCCTGTGACACTAGTTACAGATTCCGTTGATTCACTTCAGGATTACTGTATCCCTCTGATCTTCTTATTGACGATGAAACACAGAAATGTCATAGGAATTAAATCCAAAAGGCACAATGCCGACTTAAGTACAAGAAAACTGACTCTTCTTGCTGTCTATGTTTTGAACCATTCCTTCGACACTAGTTATAGATTCCGATGCTTCACTTGAGGTTTACTGTATCCCTCTGACCTTCTAATTGACGATGAAACACCGAAATTACATCGGAATTAAATAGAAAAAGCACAATGCCGACTTCAGTACAAGAAAACTGACTCTTCCTACTGTCTTTGTTTTGAACCATTCCTGTGACGCTAGTTATAGATTCCGATGCTTCACCTCGGTTACTGTATCCCTCTGACCTTCTTATTGACGATGAAACACAGAAATTGCTTCTGAATGAAATAGAAAAGGAACAAAGCCGACTTAGGTACAAGAAAACTGACTCTTCTTACTGTCTATGTTTTGAACCAATCCTGTGACACTAGTTATACATTCCGATGCTTCACTTCAGGTTTACTGTATCCCTTTGACCCTCTTATTGAAGATGAAACACAGATATTGCATTGGAATGAAATACAAAAGGCACAATGCCGACTTAAGTACAAGAAAACTGGCTCTTCTTACTGTCTATGTTTTTAACCATTGCTGTGACACTAGTTATTGATTCCGATGCTTCACTTCAGGTTTACTGTATCCCTCTGACCTTCTTATTGACGATGAAACACAGAAATTGCATCAGAATTAAATACAAAAGGCACAATGCCGACTTAAGTACAAGAAAACTGCCTCTTCTTACTGTCTATGTTTTGAACCATTCCTGTGACACTAGATATAGATTCCGATGCTTCACTTCAGGTTCAAATGGCTCTAAGAACTATGGGACTCAACTGCTGTGGTCTCCAGTCCCCTAGAACTTAGAACTACTTAAATCTAACTAACCTAAGAACATCACACACATCCATGACCGAGGCAGGATTCGAACCTGTGACCGTAGCGGTCGCATGGTTCCGGACTGCGCGCCTAGAACCGCGAGAGCTTCACCTCAGGTTTACTATATCCCTCTGACCTTCTTATTGACGATGAAACGCAGAAATCGCATCGGAATTAAATACAAAAAGCACAATGCCGACTAAAGTACAAGAAAAATGACTCTTCTTACTGTCTATGTTTTGAACCATTCCTGTGACACTAGTTATAGAATCCGATGCTTCACTTCAGATTTACTGTATCCCTCTGACCCTCTTATTGACGATGAAACACAGAAATTGCATCGGAATTAAATACAAAAGGCACAATGCCGACTTAAGTACAAGAAAACTGACTCTTCTTACTGTCTATGTTTTGAACCATTCATGTGACACTAGTTATAGATTCCGATGATTCACTTCAGTTTTACTGTATCCCTCGGACACCCTTATTGACGGTGAAACACAGAAATTGCATCGGAAATAAATACAAAAGGCACAATGCCGACTTAAGTACAAGAAAACTGACTCTTCTTACTGTCTATGTTTTGAACTATTCCTGTGACACTAGTTATAGATTCCGATGATTCACTTCAGGTTTACTGTATCCCTCGGACCTTCTTATTGACGATCAAACACAGAAATTGCATCGGAAATAAATACAAAAATGCACAATGCCGACTTAACTACAAGAAAACTTACCCTTCCTACTGTCTATGTTTGAACCATTCCTGTGACAATAGTTATTGATTCCGATGCTTCACTTCAGGTTTACTGTATCCCTCTGACCTTCTTGTTGACGATGAAACACAGAAATTGCACCGGAATTAAATACAAAAGGCACAATGCCGACTTAAGTAGAAGAAAACTGACTATTCTTCCTGTCTATGCTTTGAACCATTCCTGTGACACTAGTTATAGATTCCGATGCTTCACTTCAGGTTTACTTTATCCTTCTGACCTTGTTATTGACTATGAAACGCAGAAATTGCATCGGAATTAAATACAAATTGCACAACGCCGCCTTAAGTACAAGAAAACTGACCCTTCTTACTGTCTATGTTTTGAACCATTCCTGTGACACTAGTTATAGATTCCGATGCTTCACTTCAGGTTTACTGTATCCCTCTGACCTTCTTGTTGACGATGAAACACAGAAATTTCATCGGAATTAAATACAAAAGGCACAATGCCGACTTACGTACAAGATAACTGACTCTTCTTACTGTCTATGTTTGAACCATTCATGTGACCCAAGTAATAGATTCCGATGCTTCACTTCAGGTTTACTGTATCCCTCTGACCTCCTTATTGACGATGATACACAGAAATTGCATCGGACTTAATTACAAAAGGCACAATGCCGACTTAAGTACAAGAAAACTGACTCTTCTTACTGTCTATGTTTCGAACCATTCCTTCGACACTAGTTATAGATTCCGATGCTTCACTTCAGGTTTACTGTATCCCTATGACCTTCTAATTGACGATGAAGCACAGAAATTACATCGGAATTAAATAGAAAAGGCAGAATGCCGACTTCAGGAAAAGAAAACTGGCTCTTCTTACTGTCTATGTTTGAACTATTCCTGTGACCCTAGTTATAGATTCCGATGCTTCACCTCAGGTTTACTGTATCCCTCAGACCTTCTTATTAACGATGAAACACAGAAATTGCTTCGGAATTAAATACAAAAGGCACAATGCCGACTTAAGTACAAGAAAACTGACTCTTCTTATTGTCTATGTTTTCATCCATTCCTGTAACACTAGTTATAGATTCCGATGCTTCACTTCAGGTATACTGTATCCCTCTGACCTTCTTATTGACGATGAAATATAGAAATTGCATCGGAATAAAATAGAAAAGGAACAATGCCGACTTAGGTACAAGAAAACTGACTCTTCTTACTGTCTATGTTTTGAACCATTCCTGTGACACTAGTTATAGATTCCGATGCTTCACTACAGGAGTACTGTATCCCTCTGACCTTGTTATTGAAGATGAAACACAGATATTGCATGGGAATTAAATACAAAAGGCACAATGCCGACTTAAGTACAAGAAAATTGACTCTTCTAACTGTGTATGTTTTGAACCATTCCTGTGACACTAGTTATAGATTCCGATGCTTCACTACAGGATTACTGTATCCCTCTGACCTTGTTATTGAAGATGAAACACAGATATTGCATGGGAATTAAATACAAAAGGCACAATGCCAACTTAAGTACAAGAAAACTGACTCTTCTTACTGTCTATATTTTGAACCATTCCTGTGACACTAGATATAGATTCCGATGCTTCACTTCAGGTTCAAATGGCTCTGAGAACTATGGGACTCAACCGCTGTGGACATCAGTCCACTAGAACGTAGAACTACTTAAACCTAACTAACCTACGGACATCACACACACCCATGCCCGAGGCAGGATTCGATTCTGCGACCGTAGCGGTCGCACGGTTCCTTACTGCGCGCCTAGAACCGCGAGAGCTTCACTTCAGGTTTACTATATCCCTCCGACCTTCTTATTGACGATGAAATGCAGAAATCGCATCGGAATTAAATACAAAAAGCACAATGCCGACTTAAATACAAGAAAACTGACTCTTCTTACTGACTATGTTTGGAACCATTCATGTGACACTAGTTATAGATTCCGATGCTTTACTCCAGGTTTACTATATCCCTCTGACCTTCTTATTGACGATGAAACACAGAAATTGCTTCGGAATTAAATACAAAAGGCACAATGCCGACTTAAGTACAAGAAAACTGACTCTTCTTACTGTCTATGTTTTGAACTATTCCTGTGACACTACTTATAGATTCCGATGCTTCACTTGAGGTATACAGTATCCCTCTGACCTTCTTATTGACGATGAAACATAGAAATTGCATCGGAATGAAATAGAAAAGGAACAATGCCGACTTAGGTACAAGAAAACTGACCCATCTTACTGTCAATGCTTTGAACCATTCCTGTGACACTCGTTATGGATTCCGTTGCTTCACATCAGGTTTACTGTATCCCTCTGACCTTCTTATTGACGATGAAACTCAGAAATTTCATCGGAATTACATACAAAAGGCACAATGCCGACTTAAGTACAAGAAAACTGACTCTTCTTACTGTCTATGTTTTGAACTATTCCTGTGACCCTAGTTATAGATTCCGATGCTTCACTTCAGGTTTACTGTATCCCTCAGACCTTCGTATTGACGATGAAACACAGAAATTGCTTCGGAATTAATTACAAAAGGCACAATGCCGACTTAAGTACAAGAAAACTGACTCTTCTTACTGTCTATGTTTTCATCCATTCCTGTGACACTAGTTATAGATTCCGATGCTTCACTTAAGATATACTGTATCCCTCTGACCTTCTTATTGAAGATGAAACACAGATATTGCATCGGAATTAAATACAAAAGGCACAATGCCGACTTAAGTACAAGAAAACTGACTCTTCTTACTGTCTATGTTTTGAACCATTGCTGTGACACTAGTTATTGATTCCGATGCTTCACTTCAGGTTTACTGTATCCCTCTGACCTTCTTATTGACAATGAAACACAGAAATTGCATCGGAATTAAATACAAAAGGCACAATACCGACCTAAGTACAAGGAAACGGACTCTTCTTACTGTCTATGCTTTGAACTATTCCTGTGACACTAGATATAGATTCCGATGCTTCACTTCAGGTTCAAATGGCTCTGAGAACTATGGGACTCAACTGCTGTGGTCATCAGTCCCCTAGAACTTAGAACTACTTAAACCTAACTAACCTAAGGTCATCACACACATCCATGCCCGAGGCAGGAATTGTACCTGCGACTGTAGCGTTCGCACGGTTCCGGACTGCGCGCCTAGAACCGCGAGAGCTTCACTTCAGGTTTACTATAACCCTCTGACCTTCTTATTAACGATGAAACGCAGAAATCGCATCGGAATTAAATACAAAAAGCACAATGCCGACTTAGGTACAAGAGAAATGACTCTTCTTACTGACTATATTTTGAGCCATTCATGTGACACTAGTTATAGATTCCGATGCTTTACTCCAGGTTTACTGTATCCCTCTGACCCTCTTATTGACGATGAAACATAGAAATTGCTTTGGAATTAAATACAAAAGGCACAATGCCGACTTAAGTACAAGAACACTGACTCTTCTTACTGTCTATGTTTTGAACCATTCCCGTGACACTACTTATAGATTCCGATGCTTCACTTGAGGTATAGTGTATCCCTCTGATCTTCTTATTGACGATGAAACATAGAAATTGCATCGGAATGAAATAGAAAAGGAACAATGCCGACTTAGGTACAAGAAAACTGACTCTTCTTACTGTCTATGCTTTGAACCATTCCTGTGACACTAGTTATAGATTCCGATGCTTCACTTCACGTTTACTGTATCCCTCTGACCTTCTTATTGACGATGAAACAAAGAAATTGCATCGGAATTAAATACAAAAGACACAATGCCGAGTTAAGTACAAGAAAACTGACTCTTCTTACTGTCTATGTTTGAACCATTCATGTGACAATAGTTATAGATTCCGATGCTTCACTTCAGGTTTACTGTATCCCCCTGACCATGTTATTGTTGATGAAACACAGAAATTGGATCGGAATTAAATACAAAAGGCACAATGCCGACTTAAGTACAAGAAAACTGACTCTTCTTACTGTCTATGTTTTGAACCATTCCTGTGACACTAGTTATAGATTCCGATGCTTCATTTCAGGTTACTGTATCCCTCTGACCTTCTTATTGACGAAGAAACACAGAAATTGCATCGGAATTAAATACAAAAGGCACAATGACGACCTAAGTACAAGGAAACACTTAATACTGTCTATGTTTTGAACCATTCATGTGACACTAGTTATAGCTTCCGATGCTTCACTTCAGGTTTACTGTATCCCTCTGACCTTTTTATTGACGATGAAACACAGAAATTGAATAGGAATTATATACAAAAGGCACAATGCCGACTTAAGTACAAGAAAACTGACTCTTCTTACTGTCTATGTTTTGAACCATTCATGTGACACTAGTTATAGATTCCGATGATTCACTTCAGGTTTACTGTATCCCTCGGACCCCCTTATTGACGGTGAAACACAGAAATTGCATCGGAAATAAATACAAAAGGCACAATGCCGACTTAAGTACAAGAAAACTGACTCCTCTTACTGTCTATGTTTTGAACCATTCCTGTGACACTAGTTATAGATTCCAATGATTCACTTCAGGTTTACTGTATCCCTCGGACCTTCTTATTGACAATGAAACACAGAAATTGCATCGGAAATAAATACAAAAGGCACAATGCCGACTTAAGTACAAGAAAACTGACTCTTCCTACTGTCTATGTTTGAACCATTCCTGTGACACTAGTTATTGATTCCGATGCTTCACTTCAGGTTTACAGTATCCCTCTGACCTTCTTGTTGGCGATGAAACACAGAAATTGCACCGGAATTAAATACCAAAGGCAAAATGCCGACTTAAGTACAAGAAAACTGACTATTCTTCCTGTCTATGTTTTGAACCATTCCTGTGACACTAGTTATAGATTCCGATGCTTCACTTCAGGTTTACTTTATCCTTCTGACCTTCTTATTGACTATGAAACAAAGATATTGCATCGGAATTAAATACAAATGGCACAATGACGACTTAAGTACAAGAAAACTGACTCTTCTTACTGTCTATGTTTTAAACCATTCCTGTGACACTAGTTATAGATTCCAATGCTTCACTTCAGGTTTACAGTTTCCCTCTGACCTTCTTATTGACGATGAAACACAGAAATTGCATAGGAGTTAAATACAAAAGGCACAATGCCGACTTAAGTACAAGAAAACTGACTCTTCTTACAGTCTATGTTTTGAACCATTCCAGTGACACTAGTTATAGATTCCGATGCTTCACTTCAGGTTTACTGTATCCCTCTGACCATCTTATTGACGATGAAACACAGATATTGCATCGGAATTAAATACAAAAGGCACAACGCCGACTTAAGTACAAGATAACTGACTCTTCTTACTGCCTATGTTTTGAAAAATTCCTGCGACTCTAGTTATAGATTCCGATGCTTCACTTCAGCTGTACTGTATCCCTCTGACCTTCTTATTGACGATGAAACACAGAAATTGCATCGGAATTAAATACAAAAGGCACAACGCCGACTTAAGTACAAGAAAACAGACCCTTCTTACTGTCTATATTTTGAACCATTCCTGTGACACTAGTTATAGATTCCGATGCTTCACTTCAGGTTTACTGTATCCCTCTGACCTTCTTATTGACGATGAAACACAGAAATTTCATCGGAATTAAATACAAAAGGCACAATGCCGACTTAAGTACAAGATAACTGACTCTTCTTACTGTCTATGTTTGAACCATTCATGTGACACTAGTTGTAGATTCCGATGCTTCACTTCAGGTTTACTGTATCCCTCTGACCTTCTTATTGACGAAGAAACACAGAAAATGCATCGGAATTAAATACAAAAGGCACAATGCCGACTTAAGTACAAGAAAACTGACTCTTCTTGCTGTCTATGATTTGAACCATTCCTGTGACACTAGTTATAGATTCCGATGCTTCACTTCAGGTTTACTGTATCCCTCAGAACTCCTTATTGACGATGAAACACAGAAATTGCGTCGGAATTAATTACAAAAGGCACAATGCCGACTTAAGTACAAGAAAACTGACTCTTCTTATTGTCTATATTTTCATCCATTCCTGTGACACTAGTTATAGATTCCGATGCTTCACTTCAGGTATACTGTATCCCTCTGACCTTCTTATTGACGATGAAATATAGAAATTGCATCGGAATAAAATAGAAAAGGAACAATGCCGACTTAGGTACAAGAAAACTGACTCTTCTTACTGTCTATGTTTTGAACCATTCCTGTGACACTAGTTATAGATTCCGATGCTTCATTACAAGTTTACTGTATCCCTCTGACCATGTTATTGAAGATGAAACACAGATATTGCATCGGAATTAAATACAAAAGGCACAATGCCGACTTAAGTACAAGAAAATTGACTCTTCTTACTGTCTATGTTTTGAACCATTGCTGTGCCACTAGTTATTGATTCCGATGCTTCACTTCAGGTTTACTGTATCCCTCTGTCCTTCTTATTGACGATGAAACACAGAAATTCCATCGGAATTAAATACAAAGGGCACAATGCCGACTTAAGTACAAGAAAACTGACTCTTCTTACTGTCTATGATTTGAACCATTCCTGTGACACTAGATATAGATTCCGATGCTTCACTTCAGGTTCAAATGGCGCTGAGAACAATGGGACTCAACTGCTGTGGACATCAGTCCCCTAGAACTTAGAACTACTTAAACCTAACTAACCTACGGACATCACGCACATCCATGCCCGATGCAGGATTCGAACCCGCGACCGTAGCGGTCGCACGGTTCCGGACCGCGCGCCTAGACCACGAGAGCTTCACTTCAGGTTTACTATATCCCTCTGACCTTCTTATTGACGATGAAACGCAGAAATCGCTTCGGAATTAAATACAAAAAGCACAATGCCGACTTAAGTACAAGAAAACTGACTCTTCTTACTGACTATGTTTTGAACCATTCATGTGACACTAGTTATAGATTCCGATGCTTTACTCCAGGTTTACTGTATCCCTCTGACCTTCTTATTGACGATGAAACACAGAAATTGCTTCGGAATTAAATACAAAAGGCACAATGCCGACTTAAGTACAAGAAAACTGACTCTTCTTACTGTCTATGTTTTGAACTATTCC
The DNA here is from genome assembly GCF_021461385.2 of Schistocerca piceifrons. Lineage (NCBI taxonomy): Eukaryota > Metazoa > Arthropoda > Insecta > Orthoptera > Acrididae > Schistocerca > Schistocerca piceifrons. The sequence goes on along the minus strand of NW_025728451.1, from coordinate 28,170 downwards.
TGTGACACTACTTCTAGATTCCGATGCTTCACTTGAGGTATACAGTATCCCTCTGACCTTCTTATTGACGATGAAACATAGAAATTGCATCGGAATGAAATAGAAAAGGAACAATGGCGACTTAGGTACAAGAAAACTGACTCTTCTTATTGTCTATGTTTGAACCATTCCTGTGACCCTAGTTATAGATTCCGATGCTTCACTTCATGTTTACTGTATCCCTCAGACCTTCTTATTGACGATGAAACACAGATATTGCATCGGAATTAAATACAAATGGCACAATGACGACTTAAGTACAAGAAAACTGACTCTTCTTACTGTCTATGTTTTAAACCATTCCTGTGACACTAGTTATAGATTCCAATGCTTCACTTCAGGTTTAAAGTTTCCCTCTGACCTTCTTATTGACGATGAAACACAGAAATTGCATCGGAGTTAAATACAAAAGGCTCATTGCCGACTTAAGTGCAAGAAAACTGACTCTTCTTACAGTCTATGTTTTCAACCATTCCAGTGACACTAGTTATAGATTCCGATGCTTCACTTCAGGTTTACTGTATCCCTCTGACCTTCTTGTTGACGATGAAACACAGAAATTTCATCGGAATTAAATACAAAAGGCACAATGCCGACTTAAGTACAAGATAACTGACTCTTCTTACTGTCTATGTTTGAACCATTCATGTGACACTATTTATAGATTCCGATGCTTCACTTCAGGTTTACTATATCCCTCTGACCTTCTTATTGACGATGAAACACAGAAATTGCATCGGATTTAAATACTAAAGGCACAATGCCGACTTAAGTACAAGAAAACTGACTCTTCTTGCTGTCTATGTTTTGAACCATTCCTGTGACACTAGTTATAGATTCCGATGCTTCACCACAGGTTTACTGTATCCCTCTGACCTTGTTATTGAAGATGAAACACAGATATTGCATCGGAATTAAATACAAAAGGCACAATGCCGACTTAAGTACAAGAAAACTGACCCTTCTTTCTGTCTATATTTTGAACCATTCCTGTGACACTAGTTATAGATTCCGATGCTTCACTTCAGGTTTACTGTATCCCTCTGACCTTCTTATTGACGATGAAACACAGAAATTTCATCAGAATTAAATACAAAAGGCACAATGCCGACTTAAGTACAAGATAACTGACTCTTCTTACTGTCTATGTTTGAACCATTCATGTGACACTAGTTATAGATTCCGATGCTTCACTTCAGGTTTACTGTATCCCTCAGACCTCCTTATTGACGATGAAACACAGAAATTGCATCGGAATTAATTACAAAAGGCACAATGCCGACTTAAGTACAAGAAAACTGACTCTTCTTATTGTCTATGTTTTCATCCATTCCTGTGACACTAGTTATAGATTCCGATGCTTCACTTCAGGTATACTGTATCCCTCTGACCTTCTTATTGACGATGAAATATAGAAATTGCATCGGAATAAAATAGAAAAGGAACAATGCCGACTTAGGTACAAGAAAACTGACTCTTCTTACTGTCTATGTTTTGAACCATTCCTGTGACACTAGTTATAGATTCCGATGCTTCACTTCAGGTATACTGTATCCCTCTGACCTTCTTATTGACGATGAAATATAGAAATTGCATCGGAATAAAATAGAAAAGGAACAATGCCGACTTAGGTACAAGAAAACTGACTCTTCTTACTGTCTATGTTTTGAACTATTCCTGTGACACTACTTATAGATTCCGATGCTTCACTTGAGGTATACAGTATCCCTCTGACCTTCTTATTGACGATGAAACATAGAAATTGCATCGGAATGAAATAGAAAAGGAACAATGGCGACTTAGGTACAAGAAAACTGACTCTTCTTATTGTCAATGCCTTGAACCATTCCTGTGACACTAGTTATGGATTCCGTGGCTTCACTTCAGGTTTACTGTATTCCCCTGACCTTCTTATTGACGATGAAACTCAGAAATTTCATCGGAATTAAATACAAAAGGCACAATGCCGACATAAGTACAAGAAAACTGACTCTTCTTACTGTCTATGTTTGAACCATTCCTGTGACCCTAGTTATAGATTCCGATGCTTCACTTCAGGTTTAAAGTTTCCCTCTGACCTTCTTATTGACGATGAAACACAGAAATTGCATCGGAGTTAAATACAAAAGGCACATTGCCGACTTACGTACAAGAAAACTGACTCTTCTTACAGTCTATGTTTTCAACCATTCCAGTGACACTAGTTATAGATTCCGATGCATCACTTCAGGTTTACTGTATCCCTCTGACCTTCTTGTTGACGATGAAACACAGAAATTTCATCGGAATTAAATACAAAACGCACAATGCCGACTTAAGTACAAGATAACTGACTCTTCTTACTGTCTATGTTTGAACCATTCATGTGACACTATTTATAGATTCCGATGCTTCACTTCAGGTTTACTATATCCCTCTGACCTTCTTATTGACGATGAAACACAGAAATTGCATCGGATTTAAATACTAAAGGCACAATGCCGATTTAAGTACAAGAAAACTGACTCTTCTTGCTGTCTATGTTTTGAACCATTCCTGTGACACTAGTTATAGATTCCGATGCATCACTTCAGGTTTACTGCATCCCTCTGACCTTGTTATTGAAGATGAAACACAGATATTGCATCGGAATTAAATACAAAAGGCACAATGCCGACTTAAGTACAAGATAACCGACTCTTCTTACTGTCTATGTTTGAACCATTCATGTGACACTAGTTATAGATTCCGATGCTTCACTTCAGGTTTACTGTATCCCTCAGACCTCCTTATTGACGATGAAACACAGAAATTGCATCGGAATTAATTACAAAAGGCACAATGCCGACTTAAGTACAAGAAAACTGACTCTTCTTATTGTCTATGTTTTCATCCATTCCTGTGACACTAGTTATAGATTCCGATGCTTCACTTCAGGTATACTGTATCCCTCTGACCTTCTTATTGACGATGAAATATAGAAATTGCATCGGAATAAAATAGAAAAGGAACAATGCCGACTTAGGTACAAGAAAACTGACTCTTCTTACTGTCTATGTTTTGAACCATTCCTGTGACACTAGTTATAGATTCCGATGCTTCACTACAGGTTTACTGTATCCCTCTGACCTTGTTATTGAAGATGAAACACAGATATTGCATCGGAATTAAATACAAAAGGCACAATGCCGACTTAAGTACAAGAAAATTGACTCTTCTTACTGTGTATGTTTTGAACCTTTGCTGTGACACTAGTTATTGATTTCGATGCTTCACTTCAGGTTTACTGTATCCCTCTGACCTTCTTATTGACGATGAAACACAGAAATTCCATCGGAATTAAATATAAAAGGCACAATGCCGACTTAAGTACAAGAAAACTGACTCTTCTTACTGTCTATGATTTGAACCATTCCTGTGACACTAGATATAGATTCCGATGCTTCACTTCAGGTTCAAATGGCGCTGAGAACTATGGGACTCAACTGCTGTGGACATCAGTCCCCTAGAACTTAGAACTACTTAAACCTAACTAACCTACGGACATCACGCACATCCATGCCCGATGCAGGATTCGAACCCGCTACCGTAGCGGTCGCACGGTTCCGGACCGCGCGCCTAGACCACGAGAGCTTCACTTCAGGTTTACTATATCCCTCTGACCTTCTTATTGACGATGAAACGCAGAAATCGCTTCGGAATTAAATACAAAAAGCACAATGCCGACTTAAGTACAAGAAAACTGACTCTTCTTACTGACTATGTTTTGAACCATTCATGTGACACTAGTTATATATTCCGATGCTTTACTCCAGGTTTACTGTATCCCTCTGACCTTCTTATTGACGATGAAACACAGAAATTGCTTCGGAATTAAATACAAAAGGCACAATGCCCACTTAAGTACAAGAAAACTGACTCTTCTTACTGTCTATGTTTTGAACTATTCCTGTGACACTACTTATAGATTCCGATGCTTCACTTGAGGTATACAGTATCCCTCTGACCTTCTTATTGACGATGAAACATAGAAATTGCATCGGAATGAAATAGAAAAGGAACAATGGCGACTTAGGTACAAGAAAACTGACTCTTCTTATTGTCAATGCTTTGAACCATTCCTGTGACACTAGTTATGGATTCCGTGGCTTCACTTCAGGTTTACTGTATTCCCCTGACCTTCTTATTGACGATGAAACTCAGAAATTTCATCTGAATTAAATACCAAAGGCACAATGCCGACATAAGTACAAGATAACTGACTCTTCTTACTGTCTATGTTTGAACCATTCCTGTGACCCTAGTTATAGATTCCGATGCTTCACTTCATGTTTACTGTATCCCTCAGACCTTCTTATTGACGATGAAACACAGATATTGCATCGGAATTAAATACAAATGGCACAATGACGACTTAAGTACAAGAAAACTGACTCTTCTTATTGTCTATGTTTTCATCCATTCCTGTGACACTAGTTATAGATTCCGATGCTTCACTTCAGGTATACTGTATCCCTCTGACCTTCTTATTGACGATGAAATATAGAAATTGCATCGGAATAAAATAGAAAAGGAACAATGCCGACTTAGGTACAAGAAAACTGACTCTTCTTACTATGTTTTGAACCATTCCTGTGACACTAGTTATAGATTCCGATGCTTCACTGCAGGTTTACTGTATCCCTCTGACCATGTTATTGAAGATGAAACACAGATATTGCATCGGAATTAAATACAAAAGGCACAATGCCGACTTAAGTACAAGAAAATTGACTCTTCTTACTGTCTATGTTTTGAACCTTTGCTGTGACACTAGTTATTGATTTCGATGCTTCACTTCAGGTTTACTGTATCCCTCTGGCCTTCTTATTGACGATGAAACACAGAAATTCCATCGGAATTAAATACAAAAGGCACAATGCCGACTTAAGTACAAGAAAACTGACTCTTCTTACTGTCTATGATTTGAACCATTCCTGTGACACTAGATATAGATTCCGATGCTTCACTTCAGGTTCAAATGGCGCTGAGAACTATGGGACTCAACTGCTGTGGACATCAGTCCCCTAGAACTTAGAACTACTTAAACCTAACTAACCTACGGACATCACGCACATCCATGCCCGATGCAGGATTCGAACCCGCGACCGTAGCGGTCGCACGGTTCCGGACCGCGCGCCTAGACCACGAGAGCTTCACTTCTGGTTTACTATATCCCTCTGACCTTCTTATTGACGATGAAACGCAGAATTCGCTTCGGAATTAAATACAAAAAGCACAATGCCGACTTAAGTACAAGAAAACTGACTCTTCTTACTGACTATGTTTTGAACCATTCATGTGACACTAGTTATAGATTCCGATGCTTTACTCCAGGTTTACTGTATCCCTCTGACCTTCTTATTGACGATGAAACACAGAAATTGCTTCGGAATTAAATACAAAAAGCACAATGCCGACTTAAGTACAAGAAAACTGACTCTTCTTACTGTCTATGTTTTGAACTATTCCTGTGACACTACTTATAGATTCCGATGCTTCACTTGAGGTATACAGTATCCCTCTGACCTTCTTATTGACGATGAAACATAGAAATTGCATCGGAATGAAATAGAAAAGGAACAATGGCGACTTAGGTACAAGAAAACTGACTCTTCTTATTGTCAATGCCTTGAACCATTCCTGTGACACTAGTTATGGATTCCGTGGCTTCACTTCAGGTTTACTGTATTCCCCTGACCTTCTTATTGACGATGAAACTCAGAAATTTCATCGGAATTAAATACAAAAGGCACAATGCCGACATAAGTACAAGAAAACTGACTCTTCTTACTGTCTATGTTTGAACCATTCCTGTGACCCTAGTTATAGATTCCGATGCTTCACTTCATGTTTACTGTATCCCTCAGACCTTCTTATTGACGATGAAACACAGATATTGCATCGGAATTAAATACAAATGGCACAATGACGACTTAAGTACAAGAAAACTGACTCTTCTTACTGTCTATGTTTTAAACCATTCCTGTGACACTAGTTATAGATTCCAATGCTTCACTTCAGGTTTAAAGTTTCCCTCTGACCTTCTTATTGACGATGAAACACAGAAATTGCATCGGAGTTAAATACAAAAGGCACATTGCCGACTTACGTACAAGAAAACTGACTCTTCTTACAGTCTATGTTTTCAACCATTCCAGTGACACTAGTTATAGATTCCGATGCATCACTTCAGGTTTTCTGTATCCCTCTGACCTTCTTGTTGACGATGAAACACAGAAATTTCATCGGAATTAAATACAAAAGGCACAATGCCGACTTAAGTACAAGATAACTGACTCTTCTTACTGTCTATGTTTGAACCATTCATGTGACACTATTTATAGATTCCGATGCTTCACTTCAGGTTTACTATATCCCTCTGACCTTCTTATTGACGATGAAACACAGAAATTGCATCGGATTTAAATACTAAAGGCACAATGCCGATTTAAGTACAAGAAAACTGACTCTTCTTGCTGTCTATGTTTTGAACCATTCCTGTGACACTAGTTATAGATTCCGATGCTTCACCACAGGTTTACTGCATCCCTCTGACCTTGTTATTGAAGATGAAACACAGATATTGCATCGGAATTAAATACAAAAGGCACAATGCCGACTTAAGTACAAGAAAACTGACCCTTCTTACTGTCTATTTTATGTACCATTCCTGTGACACTAGTTATAGTTTCCGATGCTTCACTTCAGGTTTACTGTATCCCTCTGACCTTCTTATTGACGATGAAACACAGAAATTTCATCAGAATTAAATACAAAAGGCACAATGCCGACTTAAGTACAAGATAACCGACTCTTCTTACTGTCTATGTTTGAACCATTCATGTGACACTAGTTATAGATTCCGATGCTTCACTTCAGGTTTACTGTATCCCTCAGACCTCCTTATTGACGATGAAACACAGAAATTGCATCGGAATTAATTACAAAAGGCACAATGCCGACTTAAGTACAAGAAAACTGACTCTTCTTATTGTCTATGTTTTCATCCATTCCTGTGACACTAGTTATAGATTCCGATGCTTCACTTCAGGTATACTGTATCCCTCTGACCTTCTTATTGACGATGAAATATAGAAATTGCATCGGAATAAAATAGAAAAGGAACAATGCCGACTTAGGTACAAGAAAACTGACTCTTCTTACTGTCTATGTTTTGAACCATTCCTGTGACACTAGTTATAGATTCCGATGCTTCACTACAGGTTTACTGTATCCCTCTGACCTTGTTATTGAAGATGAAACACAGATATTGCATCGGAATTAAATACAAAAGGCACAATGCCGACTTAAGTACAAGAAAATTGACTCTTCTTACTGTGTATGTTTTGAACCTTTGCTGTGACACTAGTTATTGATTTCGATGCTTCACTTCAGGTTTACTGTATACCTCTGACCTTCTTATTGACGATGAAACACAGAAATTCCATCGGAATTAAATATAAAAGGCACAATGCCGAATTAAGTACAAGAAAACTGACTCTTCTTACTGTCTATGATTTGAACCATTCCTGTGACACTAGATATAGATTCCGATGCTTCACTTCAGGTTCAAATGGCGCTGAGAACTATGGGACTCAACTGCTGTGGACATCAGTCCCCTAGAACTTAGAACTACTTAAACCTAACTAACCTATGGACATCACGCACATCCATGCCCGATGCAGGATTCGAACCCGCGACCGTAGCGGTCGCACGGTTCCGGACCGCGCGCCTAGACCACGAGAGCTTCACTTCAGGTTTACTATATCCCTCTGACCTTCTTATTGACGATGAAACGCAGAAATCGCTTCGGAATTAAATACAAAAAGCACAATGCCGACTTAAGTACAAGAAAACTGACTCTTCTTACTGACTATGATTTGAACCATTCATGTGACACTAGTTATAGATTCCGATGCTTTACTCCAGGTTTACTGTATCCCTCTGACCTTCTTATTGACGATGAAACACAGAAATTGCTTCGGAATTAAATACAAAAGGCACAATGCCGACTTAAGTACAAGAAAACTGACTCTTCTTACTGTCTATGTTTTGAACTATTCCTGTGACACTACTTATAGATTCCGATGCTTCACTTGAGGTATACAGTATCCCTCTGACCTTCTTATTGACGATGAAACATAGAAATTGCATCGGAATGAAATAGAAAAGGAACAATGGCGACTTAGGTACAAGAAAACTGACTCTTCTTATTGTCAATGCTTTGAACCATTCCTGTGACACTAGTTATGGATTCCGTGGCTTCACTTCAGGTTTACTGTATTCCCCTGACCTTCTTATTGACGATGAAACTCAGAAATTTCATCGGAATTAAATACAAAAGGCACAATGCCGACATAAGTAAAAGATAACTGACTCTTCTTACTGTCTATGTTTGAACCATTCCTGTGACCCCAGTTATAGATTCCGATGCTTCACTTCATGTTTACTGTATCCCTCAGACCTTCTTATTGACGATGAAACACTTATATTGCATCGGAATTAAATACAAATGGCACAATGACGACTTAAGTACAAGAAAACTGACTCTTCTTACTGTCTATGTTTTAAAACATTCCTGTGACACTAGTTATAGATTCCAATGCTTCACTTCAGGTTTAAAGTTTCCCTCTGACCTTCTTATTGACGATGAAACACAGAAATTGCATCGGAGTTAAATACAAAAGGCACATTGCCGACTTAAGTACAAGAAAACTGACTCTTCTTACAGTCTATGTTTTGAACCATTCCAGTGACACTAGTTATAGATTCCGATGCCTCACTTCAGGTTTACTGTATCCCTCTGACCATCTTGTTGACGATGAAACACAGAAATTTCATCGGAATTAAATACAAAAGGCACAATGCCGACTTAAGTACAAGATAACTGACTCTTCTTACTGTCTATGTTTGAACCATTCATGTGACACTATTTATAGATTCCGATGCTTCACTTCAGGTTTACTGTATCCCTCTGACCTTCTTATTGACGATGAAACACAGAAATTGCATCGGATTTAAATACAAAAGGCACAATGCCGACTTAAGTACAAGAAAACTGACTCTTCTTACTGTCTATGTTTTGAACCGTTCCTGTGACACTAGTTATAGATTCCGATGCTTCACTACAGGTTTACTGTATCCCTCTGACCTTGTTATTGAAGATGAAACACAGATATTGCATCGGAATTAAATACAAAAGGCACAATGCCGACTTAAGTACAAGAAAATTGACTCTTCTAATTGTCTATGTTTTGAACCATTGTTGTGACACTAGTTATTGATTCCGATGCTTCACTTCAGGTTTACTGTATCCCTCTGACCTTCTTATTGACGATGAAACTCAGAAATTGCATCGGAATTAAATACAAAAGACACAATGCCGACTTAAGTATAAGAAAACTGACTCTTCTTACTGTCTATGTTTTGAACCATTCCTGTGACACTAGATATAGATTCCGATGCTTCACTTCAGGTTCAAATATCTCTGAGAACTATGGGACTCATCTGCTGTGGACATCAGTCCCCTAGAACTTAGAACTACTTAAACCTAACTAACCTATGGACATCACACACATCCATGCCCGAGGCAGGATTCGAACCTGCAACCGTAGCAGTCGCACGGTTCCGGACTGCGCGCCTAGAACCGCGAGAGCTTCACTTCAGGTTTATTATATCCCTCTGACCTTCTTATTGACGATGAAACGCAGAAATCGCATCAGTATTAAATACAAAAAGCACAATGCCGACATAAGTACAAGAAAACTGACTCTTCTTTCTGTCTATGTTTTGAACTATTCCTGTGACACTACTTATAGATTCCGATGCTTCACTTGAGGTATACAGTATCCCTCTGACTTTCTTATTGACGATGAAACTCAGAATTTTGATCGGAATTAAATACAAAAGGCACAATGCCGACATAAGTAATAGAAAACTGACTCTTCTTACTGTCTATGTTTTGAACCATTCCTTCGACACTATTTACAGATTGCGATGCTTCACTTCAGGTTTACTGTATCACACTGACCTTCTAATTGACGATGAAACACAGAAATTACATCGGAATTATATAGAAAAAGCACAATGCCAACTTCAGTACAAGAAAACTGACTCTTCTTACTGTCTATGTTTTGAACCATTCCTGTGACCCTAGTTATAGATTCCGATGCTTCACTTCAGGTTTACTGTATCCCTCAGACCTTCTTATTGACGATGAAACACAGAAAATGCTTCGGAATTAAATACAAAAGGCACAATGCCGACATAAGTACAAGAAAACTGACTCTTCTTACTGTCTATGTTTTCATCCATTCCTGTGACACTAGTTATAGATTCCGATGCTTCACTTAAGGTATACTGTATCCCTCTGACCTTCTTATTGAAGATGAAACACAGATATTGCATCGGAATTAAATACAAAAGGCACAATGCCGACTTAAGTACAAGAAAACTGACTCTTCTTACTGTCAATGCTTTGAACCATTCCTGTGACACTAGTTATAGTTTCCGTTGCTTCACTTCAGGATTACTGTATCCCTCTGATCTTCTTATTGACGATGAAACACAGAAATTGCATCGGAATTAAATACAAAAGGTACAATGCCGACTTAAGTACAAGGAAACGGACTCTTCTTACTGTCTATGTTTTGAACCATACCTGTGACACTAGATATAGATTCCGATGCTTCACTTCAGGTTCAAATGGCTCTGAGAACTATGGGACTCAACTGCGGTGGTCATCAGTCCCCTAGAACTAAGAACTACTTAAACCTAACTAACCGAGGCAGGATTCGTACCTGCGACCGTAGCGGTCGCACGGTTCTGGACTGCGCGCCTAGAACCGCGAGAGCTTCACTTCAGGTTTACTATAACCCTCTGACCTTCTTATTGACGATGAAACGCAGAAATCGCATCGGAATTAAATACAAAAAACACAATGCCGAATTAGGAACAAGAGAAATTACTCTTCTTACTGACCATATTTTGAACCATTCATGTGACACTAGTTATAGATTCCGATTCTTTACTCTAGGTTTACTGTATCCCTCTGACCCTCTTATTGACGATGAAACATAGAAATTGCTTCGGAATTAAATACAAAAGGCACAATGCCGACTTAAGTACAAGAATACTGACTCTTCTTACTGTCTATGTTTTGAACCATTCCTGTGACACTACTTATAAATTCCGATGCTTCACTTGAGGTATACTGTATCCCTCTGACCTTCTTATTGACGATGAAACATAGAAATTGCATCGGAATGAAATAGAAAAGGAACAATGGCAACTTATGTACAAGAAAACTGACTCCTCTTACTGTCTATGCTTTGAACCATTCCTGTGACACTAGTTATAGATTCCGATGCCTCACTTCACGTTTACTGTATCCCTCTTACCTTCTTATTGTCGATGAAACACAGAAATTATATCGGAATTAAATACAAAAGGCACAATGACGACCTAAGTACAAGGAAACCCTTCCTACTGTCTATGTTTTGAACCATTCATGTGACACTAGTTATAGCTTCCGATGCTTCACTTCAGGTTTACTGTATCCCTCTAACCTTTTTATTGACGATGAAACACAGAAATTGCATAGGAATTAAATACAAAAGGCACAATGCCGACTTAAGTACAAGAAAACTGACTCTTCTTGCTGTCTATGTTTTGAACCATTCATGTGACACTAGTTTTAGATTCCGATGCTTCACTTCAGGGTTACTGTATCCCTCTGACCTTTTTATTGACGATGAAACACAGAAATTACATTGGAATTAAATACAAAAGGCACAATGCCGACATAAGCACAAGAAAACTGACTCTTTTTTACTGTCTGTGTTTTGAACCATTCCTGTGACACTAGTTATAGATTCCGATGATTCACTTCAGGTTTACTGTATCCCTCGGACCCCCTTATTGACGGTGAAACACAGAAATTGCATCGGAAATAAATACAAAAGGCACAATGCCGACTTAAGTACAAGAAAACTGACTCTTCTTACTGTCTATGTTTTGAACCATTCCTGTGACACTAGTTATAGATTCCAATGATTCACTTCAGGTTTACTGTATCCCTCGGACATTCATATTGACGATGAAACACAGAGATTGCATCGGAAATAAATACAAAAGGCACAATGCCGACATAAGTACAAGAAAACTGACTCTTCTTACTGTCTATGTTTTGAACCATACCTTCGACACTATTTACAGATTCCGATGCTTCACTTCAGGTTTACTGTATCACTCTGACCTTCTAATTGACGATGAAACACAGAAATTGCATCGGAATTAAATAGAAAAAGCACAATGCCGACTTCAGTACAAGAAAACTGACTCTTCTTACTGTCTATGTTTCGAACCATTCCTTCGACACTAGTTATAGATTCCGATGCTTCACTTCAGGTTTACTGTATCCCTATGACCTTCTAATTGACGATGAAACACGGAAATTACATCGGAATTAAATAGAAAAGGCAGAATGCCGACTTCAGTACAAGAAAACTGGCTCTTCTTACTGTCTATGTTTGAACCATTCCTGTGACCCTAGTTATAGATTCCGATGCTTACCCTCAGGTTTACTGTATCCCTCTGACGTTCTTATTGACGATGAAACACAGAAATTGCTTCGGAATTAATTACAAAAGGCACAATGCTGGCTTAAGTACAAGAAAACTGACTCTTCTTACTGTCTATGTTTTGAACTATTCCTGTGACACTACTTATAGATTCCGATGCTTCACTTAAGGTATACTGTATCCCTCTGACCTTCTTATTGAAGATGAAACACAGATATTGCATCGGAATTAAATACAAAAGGCACAATGCCGACTTAAGTACAAGAAAACTGACTCTTCTTACTGTCTATGTTTTGAACCATTGCTGTGACACTAGTTATTAATTCGGATGCTTCAATTCAGGTTTACTGTATCCCTCTGACCTTCTTGTTGACGATGAAACACAGAAATTTCATCGGAATTAAATACAAAAGGCACAATGCCGATTTAAGTACAAGATAACTGAGTCTTCTTACTGTCTATGTTTGAACCATACATGTGACACTAGTTATAGATTCCGATGCTTCACTTCAGGTTTACTGTATCCCTCTGACCTTCTTATTGACGATGAAACACAGAAATTGCATCGGAATTAAATACAAAAGGCACAATGCCGACTTAAGTACAAGAAAACTGACTCTTCTTGCTGTCTATGTTTTGAACCATTCCTGTGACACTAGTTATAGATTCCGATGCTTCACTTCAGGTTTACTGTATCCCTCTGACCTCCTTATTGACGATGAAACACAGAAATTCCATCGGAATTAATTACAAAAGGCACAATGCCGACTTAAGTACAAGAAAACTGACTCTTCTTACTGTCTATGTTTCGAACCATTCCTTCGACACTAGTTATAGATTCCGATGCTTCACTTCAGGTTTACTGTATCCCTATGACCTTCTAATTGACGATGAAACACGGAAATTACATCGGAATTAAATAGAAAAGGCAGAATGCCGACTTCAGTACAAGAAAACTGGCTCTTCTTACTGTCTATGTTTGAACCATTCCTGTGACCCTAGATATAGATTCCGATGCTTACCCTCAGGTTTACTGTATCCCTCTGACGTTCTTATTGACGATGAAACACAGAAATTGCTTCGGAATTAATTACAAAAGGCACAATGCTGGCTTAAGTACAAGAAAACTGACTCTTCTTACTGTCTATGTTTTGAACTATTCCTGTGACACTACTTATAGATTCCGATGCTTCACTTAAGGTATACTGTATCCCTCTGACCTTCTTATTGAAGATGAAACACAGATATTGCATCGGAATTAAATACAAAAGGCACAATGCCGACTTAAGTACAAGAAAACTGACTCTTCTTACTGTCTATGTTTTGAACCATTGCTGTGACACTAGTTATTAATTCGGATGCTTCAATTCAGGTTTACTGTATCCCTCTGACCTTCTTATTGACGATGAAACACAGAAATTGCATCGGAATTAAATACAAAAGGTACAATGCCGACTTAAGTACAAGGAAACGGACTCTTCTTACTGTCTATGTTTTGAACCATACCTGTGACACTAGATATAGATTCCGATGCTTCACTTCAGGTTCAAATGGCTCTGAGAACTATGGGACTCAACTGCGGTGGTCATCAGTCCCCTAGAACTAAGAACTACTTAAACCTAACTAACCGAGGCAGGATTCGTACCTGCGACCGTAGCGGTCGCACGGTTCCGGACTGCGCGCCTAGAACCGCGAGAGCTTCACTTCAGGTTTACTATAACCCTCTGACCTTCTTATTGACGATGAAACGCAGAAATCGCATCGGAATTAAATACAAAAAACACAATGCCGAATTAGGAACAAGAGAAATTACTCTTCTTACTGACCATATTTTGAACCATTCATGTTACACTAGTTATAGATTCCGATTCTTTACTCCAGGTTTACTGTATCCCTCTGACCCTCTTATTGACGATGAAACATAGAAATTGCTTCGGAATTAAATACAAAAGGCACAATGCCGACTTAAGTACAAGAAAACTGACTCCTCTTACTGTCTATGCTTTGAACCATTCCTGTGACACTAGTTATAGATTCCGATGCCTCACTTCACGTTTACTGTATCCCTCTGACCTTCTTATTGTCGATGAAACACAGAAATTATATCGGAATTAAATACAAAAGGCACAATGACGACCTAAGTACAAGGAAACCCTTCCTACTGTCTATGTTTTGAACCATTCATGTGACACTAGTTATAGCTTCCGATGCTTCACTTCAGGTTTACTGTATCCCTCTAACCTTTTTATTGACGATGAAACACAGAAATTGCATAGGAATTAAATACAAAAGGCACAATGCCGACTTAAGTACAAGAAAACTGACTCTTCTTGCTGACTATGTTTTGAACCATTCATGTGACACTAGTTTTAGATTCCGATGCTTCACTTCAGGGTTACTGTATCCCTCTGACCTTTTTATTGACGATGAAACACAGAAATTACATTGGAATTAAATACAAAAGGCACAATGCCGACATAAGTACAAGAAAACTGACTCTTTTTTACTGTCTATGTTTTGAACCATTCCTGTGACACTAGTTATAGATTCCGATGATTCACTTCAGGTTTACTGTATCCCTCGGACCCCCTTATTGACGGTGAAACACAGAAATTGCATCGGAAATAAATACAAAAGGCACAATGCCGACTTAAGTACAAGAAAACTGACTCTTCTTACTGTCTATGTTTTGAACCATTCCTGTGACACTAGTTATAGATTCCAATGATTCACTTCAGGTTTACTGTATCCCTCGGACATTCATATTGACGATGAAACACAGAAATTGCATCGGAAATAAATACAAAAGGCACAATGCCGACATAAGTACAAGAAAACTGACTCTTCTTACTGTCTATGTTTTGAACCATACCTTCGACACTATTTACAGATTCCGATGCTTCACTTCAGGTTTACTGTATCACTCTGACCTTCTAATTGACGATGAAACACAGAAATTGCATCGGAATTAAATAGAAAAAGCACAATGCCGACTTCAGTACAAGAAAACTGACTCTTCTTACTGTCTATGTTATGAACCATTCCTGTGAGCCTAGTTATAGATTCCGATGCTTCACTTCATTTTTACTGTATCCCTCAGACCTTCTTATTGACGATGAAACACAGATACTGCATCGGAAATAAATACAAATGGCACAATGACGACTTAAGTACAAGAAAACTGACTCTTCTTACTGTCTATGCTTTAATCCATTCCTGTGACACTAGTTATAGATTCCAATGCTTCACTTCAGGTTTACAGTTCCCCTCTGACCTTCTTATTGACGATGAAACACAGAAATTGCATCGGAGTTAAATACAAAAGGCACATTGCCGACTTAAGTACAAGAAAACTGACACTTCTTACTGTCTATGTTTTGAACCATTCCTGTGACAAGAGTTATAGATTCCGATGCTTCACTTCAGGTTTACTGTATCCCTCTGACCTTCTTGTTGACGATGAAACACAGAAATTTCATCGGAATTAAATACAAAAGGCACAATGCCGATTTAAGTACAAGATAACTGAGTCTTCTTACTGTCTATGTTTGAACCATACATGTGACACTAGTTATAGATTCCGATGCTTCACTTCAGGTTTACTGTATCCCTCTGACCTTCTTATTGACGATGAAACACAGAAATTGCATCGGAATTAAATACAAAAGGCACAATGCCGACTTAAGTACAAGAAAACTGACTCTTCTTGCTGTCTATGTTTTGAACCATTCCTGTGACACTAGTTATAGATTCCGATGCTTCACTTCAGGTTTGCTGTATCCCTCTGACCTCCTTATTGACGATGAAACACAGAAATTCCATCGGAATTAATTACAAAAGGCACAATGCCGACTTAAGTACAAGAAAACTGACTCTTCTTACTGTCTATGTTTCGAACCATTCCTTCGACACTAGTTATAGATTCCGATGCTTCACTTCAGGTTTACTGTATCCCTATGACCTTCTAATTGACGATGAAACACGGAAATTACATCGGAATTAAATAGAAAAGGCAGAATGCCGACTTCAGTACAAGATAACTGGCTCTTCTTACTGTCTATGTTTGAACCATTCCTGTGACCCTAGTTATAGATTCCGATGCTTCACCTCAGGTTTACTGTATCCCTCTGACCTTCTTATTGACGATGAAACACAGAAATTGCTTCGGAATTAATTACAAAAGGCACAATGCTGGCTTAAGTACAAGAAAACTGACTCTTCTTACTGTCTATGTTTTGAACTATTCCTGTGACACTACTTATAGATTCCGATGCTTCACTTGAGGTATACAGTATCCCTCTGACCTTCTTATTGACGATGAAACATAGAAATTGCATCGGAATGAAATAGAAAAGGAACAATGCCGACTTAGGTACAAGAAAACTGACTCTTCTTATTGTCAATGCTTTGAACCATTCCTGTGACACTAGTTATGGATTCCGTTGCTTCACTTCAGGTTTACTGTATTCCTCTGACCTTCTTATTGACGATGAAACTCAGAAATTTCATCGGAATTAAATACAAAAGGCACAATGCCGACATAAGTACAAGAAAACTGACTCTTCTTACTGTCTATGTTTTGAACCATTCCTGTGACACTAGTTATAGATTCCGATGCTTCACTACAGGTTTACTGTATCCCTCTGACCTTGTTATTGAAGATGAAACACAGATATTGCATCGGAATTAAATACAAAAGGCACAATGCCAACTTAAGTACAAGAAAATTGACTCTTCTAACTGTCTATGTTTTGAACCATTGTTGTGACACTAGTTATTGATTCCGATGCTTCACTTCAGGTTTACTGTATCCCTCTGACCTTCTTATTGACGATGAAACACAGAAATTGCATCGGAATTAAATACAAAAGGCACAATGCCGACTTAAGTACAAGAAAACTGACTCTTCTTACTGTCTAAGTTTTGAACCATTCCTGTGACACTAGATATAGATTCCGATGCTTCACTTCAGGTTCAAATGGCTGTGAGAACTATGGGACTCAACTGCTGTGGACATCAGTCCCCTAGAACTTAGAACTACTTAAACCTAACTAACCTATGGACATCACACACATCCATGCCCGAGGCAGGATTCGATCCTGCGACCGTAGCGGTCGCACGGTACCGGAATGCGCTCCTAGAACCGCGAGAGCTTCACTTCAGGTTTACTATATCCCTCTGACCTTCTTATTGACGATGAAACTCAGAATTTTGATCGGAATTAAATCCAAAAGGCACAATGCCGACATAAGTACAAGAAAACTGACTCTTCTTAGTGTCTATGTTTTCATCCATTCCTGTGACACTAGTTATTGATTCCGATGCTTCACTTCAGGTTTACTGTATCCCTCTGACCTTCTTATTGACGATGAGACACAGTAATTGCTTCGGAATTAAATACAAAATGCACAATGCCGACATAAGTACAAGAAAACTGACTCTTCTTACTGTCTATGATTTGAACTATTCCTGTAACACTACTTATACATTCCGATGCTTCACTTGAGGTATACAGTATCCCTCTGACATTCTTATTGACGATGAAACATAGAAATTGCATCGGAATGAAATAGAAAAGGAACAATGCCGACTTAGGTACAAGAAAACTGACTCTTCTTACTGTCAATGCATTGAACCATTCCTGTGACACTCGTTATGGATTCCGTTGCTTCACTTCGGGTTTACTGTATCCCTCTGACCTTCTTATTGACGATGAATTTCAGAATTTTGATCGGAATTAAATCCAAAAGGCACAATGCCGACATAAGTACAAGAAAACTGACTCTTCTTACTGTCTATGTTTTCATCCATTCCTGTGACACTAGTTATAGATTCCGATGCTTCACTTAAGGTATACTGTATCCCTCTGACCTTCTTGTTGAAGATGAAACACAGATATTGCATCGGAATTAAATACAAAAGGC
The DNA here is from genome assembly GCF_021461385.2 of Schistocerca piceifrons. Lineage (NCBI taxonomy): Eukaryota > Metazoa > Arthropoda > Insecta > Orthoptera > Acrididae > Schistocerca > Schistocerca piceifrons. The sequence goes on along the minus strand of NW_025728451.1, from coordinate 9,605 downwards.
ACAATGCCGACTTAAGTACAAGAAAACTGACTCTTCTTACTGTCTATGTTTTGAACCATTGCTGTGACACTAGTTATTGATTCGGATGCTTCACTTCAGGTTTACTGTATCCCTCTGACCTTCTTATTGACGATGAAACACAGAAATTGCATCGGAATTAAATACAAAAGGTACAATGCCGACTTAAGTACAAGGAAACGGACTCTTCTTACTGTCTATGTTTTGAACCATTCCTGTGACACTAGATATAGATTCCGATGCTTCACTTCAGGTTCAAATGGCTCTGAGAACTATGGGACACAACTGCGGTGGTCATCAGTCCCCTAGAACTTAGAACTACTTAAACCTAACAAACCTAAGGACATCACTAACATCCATGCCCGAGGCAGGATTCGTACCTGCGACTGTAGCGGTCGCACGGTTCCGGACTGCGCGCCTAGAACCGCGAGAGCTTCACTTCAGGTTTACTATAACCCTCTGACCTTCTTATTGACGATGAAACGCAGAAATCGCATCGGAATTAAATACAAAAAACACAATGCCGACTTAAGTACAAGAAAACTGACTCTTCTTACTGTCTATGTTTTGAACCATTCCTGTGACACTACTCATAGATTCCGATGCTTCACTTCAGGTATACTGTATCCCTCTGACCTTCTTATTGACGATGAAACATAGAAATTGCATCGGAATGAAATAGAAAAGGCACAATGCCGACTTAAGTACAAGAAAACTGACTCTTCTTACTGTCTATGTTTTGAACCATTGTTGTGACACTAGTTATTGATTCCGATGCTTTACTTCACGTTTACTGTATCCCTCTGACCTTCTTATTGACGATGAAACACAGAAATTGCATCGGAATTAAATACAAAAGGCACAATGCCGAGTTAAGTACAAGAAAACTGACTCTTCTTACTGTCTATGTTTGAACCATTCATGTGACACTAGTTATAGATTCCGCAGCTTCACTTCAGGTTTTCTGTATCCCCCTGACCATCTTAGTGTTGATGAAACACAGAAATTGGATCGGAATTAAATACAAAAGGCACAATGCCGAATTAAGTACAAGAAAACTGTCTCTTCTTACTGTCTATGTTTTGAACCATTCCTGTGACACTAGTTATAGATTCCGATGCTTCATTTGAGGTAACTGTATCCCTCTGACCTTCTTATTGTCGATGAAACACAGAAATTGCATCGGAATTAAATACAAAAGGCACAATGAGGACCTAAGTACAAGGAAACCCTTCCTACTGTCTATGTTTTGAACCATTCATGTGACCCTAGTTATAGCTTCCGATGCTTCACTTCAGGTTTACTGTATCCCTCTGACCTTTTTATTGACGATGAAACACAGAAATTACATTGGAATTAAATACTAAAGGCACAATGCCGACATAAGTACAAGAAAACTGACTCTTTTTTACTGTCTATGTTTTGAACCATTCCTGTGACACTAGTTATAGATTCCGATGATTCACTTCCGGTTTACTGTATCCCTTGGATTCCCTTATTGACGGTGAAACACAGAAATTGCATTGGAAAAAAATAAAAAGGCACAATGCCGACTTAAGTACAAGAAAACTGACTCTTCTTACTGTCTATGTTTTGAACCATTCCTGTGACACTAGTTATAGATTCCAATGATTCACTTCAGGTTTACTGTATCCCTCGGACATTCTTATTGACGATGAAACACAGAAATTGCATCGGAAATAAATACAAAAGGCACAATGCCGACATAAGTACAAGAAAACTGACTCTTCTTATTGTCTATGTTTTGAACCATTCCTTCGACACTATTTACAGATTCCGATGCTTCACTTCAGGTTTACTATATCACTCTGACCTTCTAATTGACGATGAAACACAGAAATTGCATCGGAATTAAATAGAAAAAGCACAATGTCGACTTCAGTACAAGAAAACCTACTCTTCTTACTGTCTATGTTTTGAACCATACCTGTGACCCTAGTTATAGATTCCGATGCTTCACTTCGTTTTTACTGTATCCCTCAGACCTTCTTATTGACGATGAAACACAGATATTGCATCGGAATTAAATACAAATGGCACAATGACGACTTAAGTACAAGAAAACTGACTCTTCTTAATGTCTATGTTTTAAACCATTCCTGTGACACTAGTTATAGATTCCAATGCTTCACTTCACGTTTACAGTTTCCCTCTGACCTTCTTATTGACGATGAAACACAGAAATTGCATCGGAGTTAATTACAAAAGGCACATTGCCGACTTAAGTACAAGAAAACTGACTCTTCTTACAGCCTATGTTTTGAACCATTCCAGTGACACTTGTTATAGATTCCGATGCTTCACTTCAGGTTTACTGTATCCCTCTGACCTTCTTATTGACGATGAAACACAGATATTGCATCGGAATTAAATACAAAAGGCACAATGCCGACTAAGTACAAGATAACTGACTCTTCTTACTGCCTATGTTTTGAACCATTCCTGCGACACTAGTTATAGATTCCGATGCTTCACTTCAGCTTTACTGTATCCCTCTGACCTTCTTATTGTCGATGAAACACAGAAATTACATCGGAATTAAATAGAAAAGGCAGAATGCCGACTTCAGTACAAGAAAACTGGCTCTTCTTACTGTCTATGTTTGAACCATTCCTGTGACCCTAGTTATAGATTCCGATGCTTCACTTCAGGTATACTGTATCCCTCTGACCTTCTTATTGACGATGAAATATAGAAATTGCATCGGAAAAAAACAGAAAAGAACAATGCCGACTTAGGTACAAGAAAACTGACTCTTCTTACTGTCTATGTTTTGAACCATTCCTGTGACACTAGTTATAGATTCCGATGCCTCACTACAGGTTTAGTGTATCCCTCTGACCTTGTTATTGAAGATGAAACACAGATATTGCAACGGAATTAAATACAAAAGGCACAATGCCGACTTAAGTACAAGAAAATTGACTCTTCTAACTGTCAATGTTTTTAACCATTGTTGTGACACTAGTTATTGATTCCGATGCTTCACTTCAGGTTTACTGTATCCCTCTGACCTTCTTATTGACGATGAAACACAGAAATTGCATCGGAATTAAATACAAAATGCACAATGCCGACTTAAGTACAAGAAAACTGACTCTTCTTACTGTCTATGTTTTGAACCATTCTTGTGACACTAGATATAGATTCCGATGCTTCGCTTCAGGTTCAAATGGCTCTCAGAACTATGGGACTCAACAGCTGTGGACATCAGTCCCCTAGAACTTAGAACTACTTAAACCTAACTAACCTATGGACATCACACACATCCATGCCCGAGGCAGGATTCGAACCTGCGACCGTAGCGGTCGCACGGTTCCGGACTGCGCGCCTAGAACCGCGAGAGCTTCACTTCAGGTTTACTTATTCCCTCTGACCTTCTTATTGACGATGAAACGCAGAAATCGCATCGGAATTAAATACAAAAAGCACAATGCCGACTTAAGTACAAGAAAACTGACTCTTCTCACTGACTATGTTTTGAACCATTCATGTGACACTAGTTATAGATTCCGATGCTTTACTCCAGGTTTATTGTATCCCTCTGACCTTCTTATTGACGATGAAACACAGAAATTGCTTCGGAATTAAATAGAAAAGGCACAATGCCGACATAAGTACAAGAAAACTGACTCTTCTTACTGTCTATGTTTTGAACTATTCCTGTGACACTACTTATAGATTCCGATGCTTCACTTGAGGTATACAGTATCCCTCCGACATTCTTATTGACGATGAAACATAGAAATTGCATCGGAATGAAATAGAAAAGGAACAATGCCGACTTAGGTACAAGAAAACTGACTCTTCTTACTGTCAATGCTTTGAACCATTCCTGTGACACTCGTTATGGATTCCGTTTCTTCACTTCAGGTTTACTGTATCCCTCTGACCTTCTTATTGACGATGAAACTCAAAAATTTCATCGGAATTGAATACAAAAGGCACAATGCCGACATAAGTACAAGAAAACTGACTCTTCTTACTGTCTATGTTTTGAACCATTCCTTCGACACTATTTACAGATTCCGATGCTTCACTTCAGGTTTACTGTATCACGCTGACCTTCTAATTGACGATGAAACACAGAAATTACATCGGAATTATATGGAAAAAGCACAATGCCAACTTCAGTACATGAAAACTGACTCTTCTTACTGTCTATGTTTTGAACCATTCCTGTGACCCTAGTTATAGATTCCGATGCCTCACTTCAGGTTTACTGTATCCCTCAGACCTTCTTATTGACGATGAAACACAGAAATTGCTTCGGAATTAAATACAAAAGGCACAATGCCGACTTAAGTACAAGAAAACTGACTCTTCTTACTGTCTATGTTTTGAACCATTGCTGTGACACTAGTTATTGATTCGGATGCTTCACTTCTGGTTTACTGTATCCCTCTGACCTTCTTATTGACGATGAAACACAGAAATTGCATCGGAATTAAATACAAAAGGCACAATGCCGAGTTAAGTACAAGAAAATTGACTCTTCTTACTGTCTATGTTTGAACCATTCATGTGACACTAGTTATAGATTCCGATGCTTCACTTCAGGTTTTCTGTATCCCCCTGACCATCTTGGTGTTGATGAAACACAGAAATTGGATCGGAATTAAATACAAAAGGCACAATGCCGACTTAAGTACAAGAAAACTGACTCTTCTTACTGTCTATGTTTCGAACCATTCCCGTGACACTAGTTATAGATTTTGATGCTTCATTTCAGGTTACTGTATCCCTCTGACCTTCTTATTGACGATGAAACACAGAAATTGCATCGGAATTAAATACAAAACGCACAATGACGACCTAAGTACAAGGAAACCCTTACTACTGTCTATGTTTTGAACCATTCATGTGACACTAGTTATAGCTTCCGATGCTTCACTTCAGGTTTACTGTATCCCTCTGACCTTTTTATTGACGATGAAACACAGAAATTGCATAGGAATTAAATACAAAAGGCACAATGCCGACTTAAGTACAAGAAAACTGACTCTTCTTGCTGTCTATGTTTTGAACCATTCATGTGGCACTAGTTTTAGATTCCGATGCTTCACTTCAGGTTTACTGTATCCCTCTGACCTTTTTATTGACGATGAAACACAGAAATTACATTGGAATTAAATACAAAAGGCACAATGCCGACATAAGTACAAGAAAACTGACTCTTTTTTACTGTCTATGTTTTGAACCATTCCTGTGACACTAGTTATAAATTCCGATGATTCACTTCAGGTTTACTGTATTCCTCGGACCCCCTTATTGACGGTGAAACACAGAAATTGCATCGGAAATAAATACAAAAGGCAAAATGCCGACTTAAGTTCAAGAAAACTGACTCTTCCTCCTGTCTATGTTTGAACCATTCCTGTGACACTAGTTATTGATTCCGATGCTTCACTTCAGGTTTACTGTAGCCCTCTGACCTTCTTATTGGCGATGAAACACAGACATTGCACCGGAAATAAATACCAAAGGCACAATGCCGACTTAAGTACAAGAAAACCGACTATTCTTCCTGTCTATGTTTTGAACCATTCCTGTGACACTAGTTATAGATTCCGATGCTTCACTTCAGGTTTACTTTATCCTTCTGACCTTCTTATTGACTATGAAACACAGATATTGCATCGGAATTAAATACAAATGGCACAATGACGACTTAAGTACAAGAAAACTGACTCTTCTTACAGTGTATGTTTTGAACCATTCCAGTGACACTAGTTATAGATTCCGATGCTTCACTTCAGGTTTACTGTATCCCTCTGACCTTCGTATTGACGATGAAACACAGAAATTGCATCGGAATTAATTACAAAAGGCACAATGCCGACTTAAGTGCAAGAAAACTGACTCTTCTTACTGTCTATGTTTCGAACCATTCCTTCGACACTAGTTATAGATTCCGATGCTTCACTTCAGGTTTACTGTATCCCTCTGACCTTCTTATTGACGATGAAATATAGAAATTGCATCGGAATAAAATAGATAAGGAACAATGCCGACTTAGGTACAAGAAAACTGACTCTTCTTACTGTCTGTGTTTGAACCATTCCTGTGACCCTAGTTATAGATTCCGATGCTTCACCTCAGGTTTACTGTATCTCTCAGACCTTCTTATTGACGATGAAACACAGAAATTGCTTCGGAATTAAATACAAGAGGCACAATGCCGCCTTAAGTACAAGAAAACTGACTCTTCTTATTGTCTATGCTTTCATCCAATCCTGTGAAACTAGTTATAGATTCCGATGCTTCACTTCAGGTATACTGTATCCCTCTGACCTTCTTAATGACGGTGAAATATAGAAATTGCATCGGAATAAAATAGAAAAGGAACAATGCCGACTTAGGTACAAGAAAACTGACTCTTCTTACTGTCTATGTTTGAACCATTCCTGTGACCCTAGTTATAGATTCCGATGCTTCACCGCAGGTTTACTGTATCCCTCAGACCTTCTTATTGACGATGAAACACAGAAATTGCATCGGAATTAAATACAAAAGGCACAATGCCGACTTAAGTACAAGAAAACTGACTCTTCTTACTGTCTATGTTTTGAACTATTACTATGACACTACTTACTGATTCCGATGCTTCACTTGAGGTATACAGTATCCCTCTGACATTCTTATTGACGATGAAACATAGAAATTGCATCGGAATGAAATAGAAAAGGAACAATGCCGACTTAGGTACAAGAAAACTGACTCTTCTTACTGTCAATGCTTTGAACCATTCCTGTGACACTCGTTATGGATTCCGTTGCTTCACTTCAGGTTTACTGTATCCCTCTGACCTTCTTATTGACGATGAAACTCAGAAATTTCATCGGAATTAAATACAAAAGGCACAATGCCAACATAAGTACAAGAAAACTGACTCTTCTTACTGTCTATGTTTTTAACCATTCCTTCGACACTATTTACAGATTCCGATGCTTCACTTCAGGTTTACTGTATGACTCTGACCTTCTAATTGACGATGAAACACAGAAATTACATCGGAATTATATAGAAAAAGCACAATGCCATATTCAGTACAAGAAAACTTACTCTTCTTACTGTCTATGTTTTGAACCATTCCTGTGACCCTAGTTATAGATTCCGATGCTTCATTTCAGGTTTACTGTATCCCTCAGACCTTCTTATTGACAATGAAACACAGAAATTGCTTAGGAATTAAATACAAAAGGCACAATGCCGACTTAAGTACAAGAAAACTGACTCTTCTTACTGTCTATGTTTTCATCCATTCCTGTGACACTAGTTATAGATTCCGATGCTTCACTTAAGGTATACTGTATCCCTCTGACCTTCTTATTGAAGATGAAACACAGATATTGCATCGGAATTAAATACAAAAGGCACAATGCCGACTTAAGTACAAGAAAACTGACTCTTCTTACTGTCTATGTTTTGAACCATTGCTGTGACACTAGTTATTGATTCCGATGCTTCACTTCAGGTTTACTGTATCCCTCTGACCTTCTTATTGACGATGAAACACAGAAATTGCATCGGAATTAAATACAAAAGGCACAATGCCGACTTAAGTACAAGGAAACGGACTCTTCTTACTGTCTATGTTTTGATCCATTCCTGTGACACTAGATATAGATTCCGATGCTTCACTTCAGGTTCAAATGGCTCTGAGAACTATGGGACACAACTGCTGTGGTCATCAGTCCCCTAGAACTTAGAACTACTTAAACCTAACTAACCTAAGGACATCACACACATCCATGCCCGAGGCAGGATTCGTACCTGCGACCGTAGCGGTCGCACGGTTCCGGACTGCGCGCCTAGGACCGCGAGAGCTTCACTTCAGGTTTACTATAACCCTCTGACCTACTTATTGACAATGAAACGCAGAAATCGCATCGGAATTAAATACAAAAAGCACAATGCCGACTTAAGTACAAGAAAACTGACTCTTCTTATTGTCTATGTTTGAACCATTCATGTGACACTAGTTATAGATTCCGATGCTTCACTTCAGGTTTACTGTATCCCCCTGACCATCTTATTGTTGATGAAACACAGAAATTGGATCGGAATTAAATACAAAAGGCACAATGCCGACTTAAGTACAAGAAAACTGACTCTTCTTATTGTCTATGATTTGAACCATTCCTATGACACTACTTATAGATTCCGATGCTTCACATGAGGTATACTGTATCCCTCTGACCTTCGTATTGACGGTGAAACATAGACGACTTAAGTACAAGAAAACTGACTCTTCTTACTGTCTATGTTTTGAACCATTCCTGTAACACTAGTTATAGATTCCGAAGCTTCACAGAAATTGCTTCGGAATTAAATACAAAAGGCACAATGCCGACTTAAGTACAAGAAAACTGACTCTTTTTATTGTCTATGTTTTCATCCATTCCTGTGACACTAGTTATAGATTCTGATGCTTCACTTCAGGTATACTGTATCCCTCTGATCTTTTTATTGACGATGAAATATAGAAATTGCATCGGAATAAAATAGAAAAGGAACAATGCCGACTTAGGTACAAGAAAACTGACTCCTCTTATTGTCAATGTTTTGAACCATTCCTGTGACACCAGTTATGGATTCCATTGCTTCACTTCAGGCTTACTGTATCCCTCTGACCTTCTTATTGACGATGAAACTCAGAAATTTCATCGGAATTAAATACAAAAGGCACAATGCCGACATAAGTACAAGAAAACTGACTCTTCTTACTGTCTATGTTTTGTACCATTCCTTCGACACTATTTACAGATTCCGATGCTTCACTTCAGGTTTACTGTATCACTCTGACCTTCTAATTGACGATGAAACACAGAAATTGCATCGGAATTAAATAGAAAAAGCACAATGTCGACTTCAGTACAAGAAAACCTACTCTTCTTACTGTCTATGTTTTGAACCATACCTGTGACCCTAGTTATAGATTCCGATGCTTCACTTCGTTTTTACTGTATCCCTCAGACCTTCTTATTGACGATGAAACACAGATATTGCATCGGAATTAAATACAAATGGCACAATGACGACTTAAGTACAAGAAAACTGACTCTTCTTAATGTCTATGTTTTAAACCATTCCTGTGACACTAGTTATAGATTCCAATGCTTCACTTCACGTTTACAGTTTCCCTCTGACCTTCTTATTGACGATGAAACACAGAAATCGCATCGGAGTTAATTACAAAAGGCACATTGCCGACTTAAGTACAAGAAAACTGACTCTTCTTACAGCCTATGTTTTGAACCATTCCAGTGACACTTGTTATAGATTCCGATGCTTCACTTCAGGTTTACTGTATCCCTCTGACCTTCTTATTGACGATGAAACACAGATATTGCATCGGAATTAAATACAAAAGGCACAATGCCGACTAAGTACAAGATAACTGACTCTTCTTACTGCCTATGTTTTGAACCATTCCTGCGACACTAGTTATAGATTCCGATGCTTCACTTCAGCTTTACTGTATCCCTCTGACCTTCTTATTGTCGATGAAACACAGAAATTACATCGGAATTAAATAGAAAAGGCAGAATGCCGACTTCAGT
>NW_025728450.1:0-61663 GCF_021461385.2 Schistocerca piceifrons | reverse complement strand
TAAGTCAGCATTGTGCCTTTTAATTTAATTCCGATGCAATTTCTGTGTTTCATCGTCAATAGGTAGGTCAGAGGGATACAGTAAACCTGTAGTGAAGCACCGGAATCTATAACTAGTGTCACAGGAATGGTTCAAAACATAGACAGTAGGAAGAGTCAGTTTTCTTGTACTTAAGTAGGCATTGTGCCTTTTCTATTTAATTCCGATGCAATTTCTGTGCTTCATCGCCAATAAGAAAGTCCAAGGGATACAGTAAACCTGAAGTGAATCATCGGAAGCTATAACTAGTGTCACAGGAATGGTTCAAAACATAGTCAGTAAGAAGGGTCAGTCTTCTTGTACTTAAGTCGGCATTGTGCCTTTTGTATTTAATTCCCATGCAATTTCTATGTTTCATCGTCAATAAGAAGGTCAAAGGGATACAGTAAACCTGAAGTGAAGCATCAGAATCTATAACTAGTGTCACAGGAATGGTTAAAACATTGTCAGTAAGAAGAGTCAGTCTTCTTGTACTTAAGTCGACATAGTGCCTTTTGTATTTATTTGCGATGCAATTTCTGTGTTTCATCGTCAATAAGAAGGTCCAAGGGATACAATAAACCTGGAGTGATGCATCGGAATCTATAACTAGTGACACAGGGAAGGTTCAAAACATAGACAGTATGAAGAGTCAGTATTCTTGTACTTAAGTCGGCATTGTGCCTTTTGTATTTAATTCCGATGCAATTTCTATGTTTCATCGTCAATATGAAGGTCCAAGGGATACAGTAAACCTGAAATGAAGCACCGGAATCTATAACTAGTGTTACAGGAATGGTTCAAAACATAGTCAGTAAGAAGAGTCAGTCTTCTTGTACTTAAGTCGGCATTGTGCCTTTTGTATTTAATTCCGATGCAATTTCTGTGTTTCATTGTCAATAAGGAGGTCCAAGGGATACAGTAAACCTGGAGTGAAGCATCGGAATCTATAACTAGTGTCACAGGAATGGTTCGAAACATAGTCAGTAAGAAGAGTAAGTCTTCTTGTACTTAAGTCGGCATTGTGCCTTTTGTATTTCATTCCGATGCCATTTTTGTGTTTCATCCTCAATACGAAGGTCCAAGAGATACGGTAAACCGGGAGTGAAGCATCGGAATCTATATCTAGTGTCACAAAAATGGTTCAAAACATAGTCATTAAGAAGATTCAGTCTTCTTGTACTTAAACCGCCATTGTGCCTTTTGTATTTAATTCCGATGCAATTTCTGTGTTTCATCGTCAATAAGAAGGTCCAAGGGATACAGTAAACCCGGAGTGAAGCATCACAATCTATAACTAGTGTCACAGGAATGAATCAAAGCATAGTCAGTAAGAAGAGTCAGTCTTCTTGTACTTAATTCGGCACTGTGCCCTTTGGATTTGATTCCGATGCAATTTCTGTGATTCATCGTCAATAAGAAGCTCAGAGGGATACAGTAAACCTGGAGTGAAACATCGGAATCAATAACTAGTGTCACAGGAATGGTTCAAATCATAGACAGTAAGATGAGTCAGTCTTCTTGTACATAATTCGGCACTGTTCCCTTTGGATTTGATTCTGATGCAATTTCTGTGATTCATCGTCAATAAGAAGGCCAGAGGGATACAGTAAACCTGCAGTGAAGCATCGGAATCTGTAACTAGTGTCACAGGAATGGTTCAAAACATAGTCGGTAAGAAGAGTCAGTCTTCTTGTACTTAAGTCGGCATTGTACCTTCTAAATTTAATTCCAATGCAATTCCTCTGTTTCATCGTCAATAAGAAGGTCAAAGGGATACAGTAAACATGAAGTGAAGCATCAGAATCTATAACTAGTGTCACAGGAATGGTTCAAAACATAGTCAGTAAGAAGAGTCAGTCTTCTTGTACTTAAGTCGGCATTGTGCCTTTTGTATTTATTTCCGATGCAATTTCTGTGTTTCATCGTCAATAAGAAAGTCCAAGGGATACAGTAAACCTGGAGTGATGCATCGTAATCTATAACTAGTGACACAGGGATGGTTCAAAATATAGTCAGTAAGAAGAGTCAGTCTTCTTGTACTTATGTAGGCATTGTGCCTTTTGTATTTAATTCCGATGCAATTTCTGTGTTTCATTGTCAATAAGGAGGTCCAAGGGATACACTAAACCTGGAGTGACGCATCGGAATCTATAACTAGAGTCACAGGAATGGTTCGAAACATAGTCAGTAAGAAGAGTAAGTCTTCTTGTACTTAAGTCGGCATTGTGCCTTTTGTATTTCATTCCGATGCCATTTTTGTGTTTCATCGTCAATAAGAAGGTCCAAGGGATACAGTAAACCTGGAGTGAAGCATCAGAATCTATAACTAGTGTCACAGGGTGAATCAAAACATAGTCTGTTATAAGAGTCAGTCTTCTTGTACTTAATTCGGCACTGTGCCCTTTGGATTTGATTCCGATGCAATTTCTGTGTTTCATCGTCAATAAGAAGGTCAGATGGATACAGTTAACCTGGAGTGAAGCATCGGAATCAATAACTAGTGTCACAGGAATGGTTCAAAACATAGACAGTAAGAAGAGTCAGTCTTCTTGTACATAATTCAGCACTGTGCCCTTTGGATTTGATTCCGATGCAATTTCTGTGATTCATCGTCAATAAGAAGGTCAGAGGGATACAGTAAACCTGCAGTGAAGCATCGGAATCTGTAACTAGTGTCTCAGGAATGGTTCAAAACATAGTCGGTAAGAAGAGTCAGTCTTCTTGTACTTAAGTCGGCATTGTGCCTTCTGTATTAAATTCCAATGCAATTTCTGTGTTTCATCGTCAATAAGAAGGTCCAAGGGATTCAGTAAACCTGAAGTAAAGCATCGAAATCTATAACTAGTGTCACAGGAATGGTTCAAAGCATAGACAGAAGAAGAGTCAGTCTTCTTGTACTTAAGTCGGCATTGTCCCTTTTGTATTTAATTCCGATGCAATTTCTGTGTTTCATCGTCAATAAGAAGGTCCAAGGGATACAGTAAACCTGCAGTGAAGCATCGGAATCTGTAACCAGTGTCACAGGAATGGTTCAAAACATAGACAGTAAGATGAGGACTTCTTCTTGTACGTAAGAGGGCATTGTGCCTTTTCCATTTAATTCCGATGCAATTTCTGTATTTCATCGTCAATAAGAAGGTCCAAGATATAGTAAACTTGGAGTGAAGCATCGGAATCTATAACTACTGCCACAGGAATGGTTCAAAACATAGACAGTAAGAAGAGTCAGTCTTCTAGTACTAAAGTCGGCATTGTGCCTTTTTTATTTAATTGCGATGCAATTTCTGTGTTTCATCGTCAATAAGAAGTTCCAAGGGATACAGTAAACCTGGAGTGAAGCATCGGAATCTATAACTAGTGTCACAGGAATGGTAAAAACATAGCAAGTAGGAAGAGTCAGTCCTCTTGTACTTAAGTATGCATTGTGCCTTCTCTATTTAATTCCGATGCAATTGCTGTGTTACATCGTCAATAAGAAGGTCCAAGGGATACAGTAACCCTGAAGGGAAGCATCGGCATCTATAACTAGTGTCACAGGAATGGTTCAAAGCATAGTCAGTAAGAAGAGTCAGTGTTCTCGTACTTAAGTCGGCATTGTGCCTTTTGTATTTAATTCCGATGTAATTTCTGTGTTTCATCCTCAATAAAAAGGTCCAAGGGATACAGTAAACCTGCAGTGAAGCATCGGAATCTGTAACCAGTGTCACAGGACTGGTTCAAAACGTAGACAGTAAGATGAGTCAGTCTTCTTGTACTTAAGTTGGCATTGTGCCTTTTTTATTTAATTCCGATGCAATTTCTGTGTTTCATCGTCAATAAGAAGGTCCAAGGGATACAGTAAACCTAGAGTGAGGCATCGGAATCTATTACTAGTGTCACAGGAATAGTTCAAAACATAGACAGTAAGAAGAGTCAGTCTTCTTGTAATTAATTCGGCATTGTGCATTTTGTATTTAATTCCGGCGCAATTACTGTGTTTCATCTTCAATAAGAACGTCAGAGGGATACAGTAAATCTGAAGTGAAGCATCGTAATCTATAACTAGTGTCACAGGAATGGTTCCAAAACATAGTCAGTAAGAAGAGTCAGTCATCCTGTAGTAAAGTCGGCGTTGTGCCTTTTGTATGTAATTCCGATGCAATTTCTGTATTTCATCGTCAATAAGAAGGTCCAAGGGATACAGTAAACCTGAAGTGAAGCATCAGAATCTATAACTAGTGTCACAGGAGTGGTTAAAAGCTTAGACAGTAGGAAGAGTCAGTTTTCTTGTACTTAAGTAGGCATTGTGCCTTTTCTATTTAATTCCGATGCAATTTCTGTGCTTCATCGCCAATAAGAAAGTCCAAGGGATACAGTTAACCTGAAGTGAATCATCGGAAGCTATAACTAGTGTCACAGGAATGGTTCAAAACATAGTCAGTAGGAAGGGTCAGTCTTCTTGTACTTAAGTCGGCATTGTGCCTTTTCTATTTAATTCCGATGTAATTTCTGTGTTTCATCGTCAATAGGTAGGTCAGAGGGATACAGTACATCTGAAGTGAAGCATCGGAACCTATAACTACTGTCACAGGAATGGTTCAAATCATAGTCAGTAAGAAGAGTCAGTCTTCTTGCACTTAAGTCGGCATTGTGCCTTTTGTATTTAATTCCCATGCAATTTCTATGTTTCATCGTCAATAAGAAGGTCAAAGGGATACAGTAAACCTGAAGTGAAGCATCAGAATCTATAACTAGTGTCACAGGAATGGTTAAAACATTGTCAGTAAGAAGAGTCAGTCTTCTTGTACTTAAGTCGACATAGTGCCTTTTGTATTTATTTGCGATGCAATTTCTGTGTTTCATTGTCAATAAGAAGGTCCAAGGGATACAATAAACCTGGAGTGATGCATCGGAATCTATAACTAGTGACACAGGGAAGGTTCAAAACATAGACAGTATGAAGAGTCAGTATTCTTGTACTTAAGTCGGCATTGTGCCTTTTGTATTTAATTCCGATGCAATTTCTATGTTTCATCGTCAATATGAAGGTCCAAGGGATACAGTAAACCAGAAATGAAGCACCGGAATCTATAACTAGTGTTACAGGAATGGTTCAAAACATAGTCAGTAAGAAGAGTCAGTCTTCTTGTACTTAAGTCGGCATTGTGCCTTTTGTATTTAATTCCGATGCAATTTCTGTGTTTCATTGTCAATAAGGAGATCCAAGGGATACAGTAAACCTGGAGTGAAGCATCGGAATCTATAACTAGTGTCACAGGAATGGTTCGAAACATAGTCAGTAAGAAGAGTAAGTCTTCTTGTACTTAAGTCGGCATTGTGCCTTTTGTATTTCATTCCGATGCCATTTTTGTGTTTCATCCTCAATACGAAGGTCCAAGAGATACGGTAAACCGGGAGTGAAGCATCGGAATCTATATCTAGTGTCACAAAAATGGTTCAAAACATAGTCATTAAGAAGATTCAGTCTTCTTGTACTTAAACCGCCATTGTGCCTTTTGTATTTAATTCCGATGCAATTTCTGTGTTTCATCGTCAATAAGAAGGTCCAAGGGATACAGTAAACCCGGAGTGAAGCATCACAATCTATAACTAGTGTCACAGGAATGAATCAAAGCATAGTCAGTAAGAAGAGTCAGTCTTCTTGTACTTAATTCGGCACTGTGCCCTTTGGATTTGATTCCGATGCAATTTCTGTGATTCATCGTCAATAAGAGGCTCAGAGGGATACAGTAAACCTGGAGTGAAACATCGGAATCAATAACTAGTGTCACAGGAATGGTTCAAATCATAGACAGTAAGATGAGTCAGTCTTCTTGTACATAATTCGTCACTGTGCCCTTTGGATTTGATTCTGATGCAATTTCTGTGATTCATCGTCAATAAGAAGGTCAGAGGGATACAGTAAACCTGCAGTGAAGCATCGGAATCTGTAACTAGTGTCACAGGAATGGTTCAAAACATAGTCGGTAAGAAGAGTCAGTCTTCTTGTACTTAAGTCGGCATTGTACCTTCTATATTTAATTCCAATGCAATTCCTCTGTTTCATCGTCGATAAGAAGGTCAAAGGGATACAGTAAACATGAAGTGAAGCATCAGAATCTATAACTAGTGTCACAGGAATGGTTCAAAACATAGTCAGTAAGAAGAGTCAGTCTTCTTGTACTTAAGTCGGCATTGTGCCTTTTGTATTTATTTCCGATGCAATTTCTGTGTTTCATCGTCAATAAGAAAGTCCAAGGGATACAGTAAACCTGGAGTGATGCATCGGAATCTATAACTAGTGACACAGGGATGGTTCAAAATATAGTCAGTAAGAAGAGTCAGTCTTCTTGTACTTATGTCGGCATTGTGCCTTTTGTATTTAATTCCGATGCAATTTCTGTGATTCATTGTCAATAAGGAGGTCCAAGGGATACACTAAACCTGGAGTGAAGCATCGGAATCTATAACTAGAGTCACAGGAATGGTTCGAAACATAGTCAGTAAGAAGAGTAAGTCTTCTTGTACTTAAGTCGGCAATGTGCCTTTTGTATTTCATTCCGATGCCATTTTTGTGTTTCATCGTCAATAAGAAGGTCCAAGGGATACAGTAAACCTGGAGTGAAGCATCAGAATCTATAACTAGTGTCACAGGGTGAATCAAAACATAGTCTGTTATAAGAGTCAGTCTTCTTGTACATAATTCGGCACTGTGCCCTTTGGATTTGATTCCGATGCAATTTCTGTGTTTCATCGTCAATAAGAAGGTCAGAGGGATACAGTAAACCTGGAGTGAAGCATCGGAATCAATAACTAGTGTCACAGGAATGGTTCAAATCATAGACAGTAAGAAGAGTCAGTCTTCTGGTACATAATTCAGCACTGTGCCCTTTGGATTTGATTCCGATGCAATTTCTGTGATTCATCGTCAATAAGAAGGTCAGAGGGATACAGTAAACCTGCAGTGAAGCATCGGAATCTGTAACTAGTGTCTCAGGAATGGTTCAAAACATAGTCGGTAAGAAGAGTCAGTATTCTTGTACTTAAGTCGGCATTGTGCCTTCTGTATTAAATTCCAATGCAATTTCTGTGTTTCATCGTCAATAAGAAGGTCCAAGGGATTCAGTAAACCTGAAGTAAAGCATCGAAATCTATAACTAGTGTCACAGGAATGGTTCAAAGCATAGACAGAAGAAGAGTCAGTCTTCTTGTACTTAAGTCGGCATTGTCCCTTTTGTATTTAATTCCGATGCAATTTCTGTGTTTCATCGTCAATAAGTAGGTCCAAGTGATCCAGTAAACCTGAAGTGAAGCACCGGAATATATAACTAGTGTCACAGAAATGGTTCAAAACATAGTCAGTAAGAAGAGTCAGTCTTCTTGTACTTAAGTCGCCATTGTGCCCTTTGTATTAAATTCCGATGCAATTTCTGTGTTTCATCGTCAATAAGAAGGTCAGAGGGATACAGTAAACCTGGAGTGAAGCATCGGAATCTGTAACCAGTGTCACAGGAATGGTTCAAAACATAGACAGTAAGATGAGTCATTCTTCTTGTACGTAAGAGGGCATTGTGCCTTTTCCATTTAATTCCGATGCAATTTCTGTATTTCATCGTCAATAAGAAGGTCCAAGATATAGTAAACTTGGAGTGAAGCATCGGAATCTATAACTACTGCCACAGGAATGGTTCAAAACATAGACAGTAAGAAGAGTCAGTCTTCTAGTACTAAAGTCGGCATTGTGCCTTTTTTTATTTAATTGCGATGCAATTTCTGTGTTTCATCGTCAATAAGAAGTTCCAAGGGATACAGTGAACCTGGAGTGAAGCATCGGAATCTATAACTAGTGTCACAGGAAAGGTTCAAAACATCGACAGTGAGAAGAGTCAGTCTTCTTGTACTTAATTCGGCATTGTGCCTTTAGTATTTAATTCCAATACAATTTCTGTGTTTGATCGTCAATAGGAAGGTCAGAGGGATACAGTATAGCTGACGTGAAGTGTCATAATCTATAACTAGTGTCACAGGAGTGGTTCAAAACATAGTCAGTAAGAGGAGTCAGTCTTCTTGTACTTAAGTCGGCAATGCGCCTTTTGTATTTAAATCCGATAAAATCTCTGTGTTTCATCGTCAATAAGAACTTCAGAGGGATACAGCAAACCCGAAGTGAAGCATCGGAATCTAAAACTAGTGTCACAGGAATGGTTAAAATCATAGACAATAGGAGGAGTCAGTCTTGTTGTACTTAAGTCGGCATTGTACCTTGTGCACTTAATTCGGATGCAATTTCTGTGTTTCATCGTCAATAAGTAGGTCCAAGGGATCCAGTAAACCTGAAGTGAAGCACCGGAATATATAACTAGTGTCACAGAAATGGTTCAAAACATAGTCAGTAAGAAGAGTCAGTCTTCTTGTACTTAAGTCGCCATTGTGCCCTTTGTATTAAATTCCGATGCAATTTCTGTGTTTCATCGTAAATAAGAAGGTCCAAGGGATACAGTAAACCTGGAGTGAAGCATCGGAATCAATACCTAGTGTCACAGGAATGGTTCAAATCATAGACAGTAAGAAGAGTCGGTCTTCTTGGACTTAATTCGGCACTGTGCCCTTTGGATTTGATTCCGATGCAATTTCTGTGATTCATCGTCAATAAGAAGGTCAGAGGGATACAGTAAACCTGCAGTGAAGCATCGGAATCTGTAACAAGTGTCACAGGAATGGTTCAAAACATAGTCAGTAAGAAGAGTCTGTCTTCTTGTACTTAAGACGGCATTGTGCCTTCTGTATTTATTTCCAATGCAATTTCTGTGTTTCATCGTCAATAAGAAGGTCCAAGGGATACAGTAAACCTGAAGTGAAGCATCTAAATCTATAACTAGTGTCACAGGAATGGTTCAAAACATAGACAGAAGAAGAGTCAGTCTTCTTGTACTTAAGTCGGCATTGTACCTTTTGTATTTCATTCCGTTGCAATTTCTGTGTTTCATCGTCAATAAGAGGGTCAGAGGGATACAGTAAACCTGAAGAGAAGCATCGGAAACTATAACTAGTGTCACAGGAATGGTAAAAACATAGCAAGTAGGAAGAGTCAGTCCTCTTGTACTTAAGTATGCATTGTGCCTTCTCTATTTAATTCCGATGCAATTGCTGTGTTACATCGTTAATAAGAAGGTCCAAGGGATACAGTAACCCTGAAGGGAAGCATCGGCATCTATAACTAGTGTCACAGGAATGGTTCAAAACATAGTCAGTAAGAAGAGTCAGTGTTCTCGTACTTAAGTCGGCATTGTGCCTTTTGTATTTAATTCCGATGTAATTTCTGTGTTTCATCCTCAATAAAAAGGTCCAAGGGTTACAGTAAACCTGCAGTGAAGCATCGGAATCTGTAACCAGTGTCACAGGACTGGTTCAAAACGTAGACAGTAAGATGAGTCAGACTTCTTGTACTTAAGTTGGCATTGTGCCTTTTTTATTTAATTCCGATGCAATTTCTGTGTTTCATCGTCAATAAGAAGGTCCAAGGGATACAGTAAACCTAGAGTGAGGCATCGGAATCTATTACTAGTGTCACAGGAATGGTTCAAAACATAGACAGTAAGAAGAGTCAGTCTTCTTGTAATTAATTCGGCATTGTGCATTTTGTATTTAATTCCGGCGCAATTACTGTGTTTCATCTTCAATAAGAACGTCAGAGGGATACAGTAAATCTGAAGTGAAGCATCGTAATCTATAACTAGTGTCACAGGAATGGTTCCAAACATAGTCAGTAAGAAGAGTCAGTCATCCTGTAGTAAAGTCGGCATTGTGCCTTTTGTATGTAATTCCGATGCAATTTCTGTATTTCATCGTCAATAAGAAGGTCCAAGGGATACAGTAAACCTGAAGTGAAGCATCAGAATCTATAACTAGTGTCACAGGAATGGTTAAAAGCTTAGACAGTGGGAAGAGTCAGTCTTCTTGTACTTAAGTTGGCATTGTGCCTTTTGAATTTAATTCGGATGCAAATTCTGTGTTTCATCGTCAATAATTAGGTCAGAGGGATTCAGTAAAACTGAAGTGAAGCATCGGAATTTATAACTAGTGTCAAAGGAATGGTTCAAAACATAGACAGTAGGAAGAGTCAGTCTTCTTGTACGTAAGTCGGCATTGTGCCTTTTCCATTTAATTCCGAAGTAATTTCTATATTTCATCGTCAATAAGAAGGTCCAAGGTATATAGTAATCCTGGAGTGAAGCATCGGAATCTATAACTTGTGCCACAGGAATGCAATTTCTGTATTTCATCGTCAATAAGAAGGTCCAAGGGATACAGTAAACCTGATGTGAAGCATCGGAATCTATGACTAGTGTCACAGGAATGGTTCAAAACATAGACAGTGGGAAGAGTCAGTCTTCTTGTACTTAAGTCGGCATTGTGCCTTTTCCATTTAATTCCGATGCAATTTCTGTATATCTTCGTCAATAAGAAGGTCCAAGGTATAGTAAACCTGGAGTGAAGCATCGGAATCTATAACTAGTGCCACAGGAATGGTTCAAAACATAGATAGTAAGAAGAGTCAATCTTCTTGTACTAAAGTCGGCATTGTGCCTTTTTTATTTAATTGCGATGCAATTTCTGTGTTTCATCGTCAATAAGAAGGTCCAAGGGATACAGTAAACCTGGAGTGAAGCATCGGAATCTATAACTAGTGTCACAGGAATGGTTCAAAACATCGACAGTGAGAAGAGTCAGTCTTCTTGTACTTAAGTCGGCATTGTGCCTTTAGTATTTAATTCCAATGCAATTTCTGTGTTTGATCGTCAATAGGGAGGTCAGAGGGATACAGT
The DNA here is from genome assembly GCF_021461385.2 of Schistocerca piceifrons. NCBI lineage: Eukaryota > Metazoa > Arthropoda > Insecta > Orthoptera > Acrididae > Schistocerca > Schistocerca piceifrons. The sequence continues at coordinate 50,837 of NW_025728450.1, read as the reverse complement.
ATATCTGAAGTGAAGTATCGGAATCTATAACCAGTGTCCCAGGAATGGTTCAAACATAGTCAGTAAGAGGAGTAAGTCTTCTTGTACTTAAGTCGGCAATGCGCCTTTTGTATTTAAATCCGATGCAATCTCTGTGTTTCATCGTCAATAAGAACTCCAGAGGAATACAGTAAACCTGAAGTGAAGCATCGGAATCTAAAACTAGTGTCACAGGAATGGTTAATATCATAGACAATAGGAGGAGTCAGTCTTCTTGTACTTAAGTAGGCAATGTACCTTTTGCACTTAATTCGGATGCAATTTCTGTGTTTCATCGTCAATAAGTAGGTCCAAGGGATCCAGTAAACCTGAAGTGAAGCACCGGAATATATAACTAGTGTCACAGGAATGGTTCAAAACATAGTCAGTAAGAAGAGTCAGTCTTCTTGTACCTAAGTCGCCATTGTGCCCTTTGTATTAAATTCCGATGCAATTTCTGTGTTTCATCGTAAATAAGAAGGTCCAAGGGATACAGTAAACCTGGAGTGAAGCATCGGAATCAATACCTAGTGTCACAGGAATGGTTCAAATCATAGACAGTAAGAAGAGTCGGTCTTCTTGGACTTAATTCGGCACTGTGCCCTTTGGATTTGATTCCGATGCAATTTCTGTGATTCATCGTCAATAAGAAGGACAGAGGGATACAGTAAACCTGCAGTGAAGCATCGGAAACTGTAACTAGTGTCACAGGAATGGTTCAAAACATAGTCAGTAAGAAGAGTCTGTCTTCTTGTACTTAAGACGGCATTGTGCCTTCTGTATTTATTTCCAATGCAATTTCTGTGTTTCATCGTCAATAAGAAGGTCCAAGGGATACAGTAAACCTGAAGTGAAGCATCGAAATCTATAACTAGTGTCACAGGAATGGTTCAAAACATAGACAGAAGAAGAGTCAGTCTTCTTGTACTTAAGTCGGCATTGTACCTTTTGTATTTCATTCCGTTGCAATTTCTGTGTTTCATCGTCAATAAGAGGGTCAGAGGGATACAGTAAACCTGAAGTGAAGCATCGGAAACTATAACTAGTGTCACAGGAATGGTAAAAACATAGCAAGTAGGAAGAGTCAGTCCTCTTGTACTTAAGTATGCATTGTGCCTTCTCTATTTAATTCCGATGCAATTGCTGTGTTACATCGTCAATAAGAAGGTCCAAGGGATACAGTAACCCTGAAGGGAAGCATCGGCATCTATAACTAGTGTCACAGGAATGGTTCAAAGCATAGTCAGTAAGAAGAGTCAGTGTTCTCGTACTTAAGTCGGCATTGTGCCTTTTGTATTTAATTCCGATGTAATTTCTGTGTTTCATCGTCAATAAAAAGGTCCAAGGGATACAGTAAACCTGCAGTGAAGCATCGGAATCTGTAACCAGTGTCACAGGACTGGTTCAAAACGTAGACAGTAAGATGAGTCAGACTTCTTGTACTTAAGTTGGCATTGTGCCTTTTTTATTTAATTCCGATGCAATTTCTGTGTTTCATCGTCAATAAGAAGGTCCAAGGGATACAGTAAACCTAGAGTGAGGCATCGGAATCTATTACTAGTGTCACAGGAATGGTTCAAAACATAGACAGTAAGAAGAGTCAGTCTTCTTGTAATTAATTCGGCATTGTGCATTTTGTATTTAATTCCGGCGCAATAACTGTGTTTCATCTTCAATAAGAACGTCAGAGGGATACAGTAAATCTGAAGTGAAGCATCGTAATCTATAACTAGTGTCACAGGAATGGTTCCAAACATAGTCAGTAAGAAGAGTCAGTCATCCTGTAGTAAAGTCGGCATTGTGCCTTTTGTATGTAATTCCGATGCAATTTCTGTATTTCATCGTCAATAAGAAGGTCCAAGGGATACAGTAAACCTGAAGTGAAGCATCAGAATCTATAACTAGTGTCACAGGAATGGTTAAAAGCTTAGACAGTGGGAAGAGTCAGTCTTCTTGTACTTAAGTTGGTATTGTGCCTTTTGTATTTAATTCGGATGCAAATTCTGTGTTTCATCGGCAATAATTAGGTCAGAGGGATTCAGTAAACCTGAAGTGAAGCATCGGAATCTATAACTAGTGTCAAAGGAATGGTTCAAAACATAGACAGTAGGAAGAGTCAGTCTTCTTGTACTTAAGTCGGCATTGTGCCTTTTCCATTTAATTCCGAAGTAATTTCTATATTTCATCGTCAATAAGAAGGTCCAAGGTATATAGTAATCCTGGAGTGAAGCATCGGAATCTATAACTAGTGCCACAGGAATGCAATTTCTGTATTTCATCGTCAATAAGAGAGTCCAAGGGATACAGTAAACCTGATGTGAAGCATCGGAATCTATGACTAGTGTCACAGGAATGGATCAAAACATAGACAGTGGGAAGAGTCAGTCTTCTTGTACTTAAGTCGGCATTGTGCCTTTTCCATTTAATTCCGATGCAATTTCTGTATATCTTCGTCAATAAGAAGGTCCAAGATATAGTAAACCTGGAGTGAAGCATCGGAATCTATAACTAGTGCCACAGGAATGGTTCAAAACATAGATAGTAAGAAGAGTCAATCTTCTTGTACTAAAGTCGGCATTGTGCCTTTTTTATTTAATTGCGATGCAATTTCTGTGTTTCATCGTCGATAAGAAGGTCCAAGGGATACAGTAAGCCTGGAGTGAAGCATCGGAATCTATAACTAGTGTCACAGGAATGGTTCAAAACATCGACAGTGAGAAGAGTCAGTCTTCTTGTACTTAAGTCAGCATTGTGCCTTTAGTATTTAATTCCAATGCAATTTCTGTGTTTGATCGTCAATAGGGAGGTCAGAGGGATACAGTATATCTAAAGTGAAGTATCGGAATCTATAACTAGTGTCACAGGAATGGTTCAAACATAGTCAGTAAGAGAAGTCAGTCTTCTTGTACTTAAGTCGGCAATGCGCCTTTTGTATTTAAATCCGATGCAATCTCTGTGTTTCATCGTCAATAAGAACTCCAGAGGAATACAGTATACCTGAAGTGAGGCATCGGAATCTAAAACTAGTGTCACAGGAATGGTTAATATCATAGACAATAGGAGGAGTCAGTCTTCTTGTACTTAAGTCGGCATTGTACCTTTTGCACTTAATTCGGATGCAATTTCTGTGTTTCATCGTCAATAAGTAGGTCCAAGGGATCCAGTAAACCTGAAGTGAAGCACCGGAATATATAACTAGTGTCACAGGAATGGTTCAAAACATAGTCAGTAAGAAGAGTCAGTCTTCTTGTACTTAAGTCGCCATTGTGCCCTTTGTATTAAATTCCGATGCAATTTCTGTGTTTCATCGTAAATAAGAAGGTCCAAGGGATACAGTAAACCTGTAGTGAAGCATCGGAATCAATACCTAGTGTCACAGGAATGGTTCAAATCATAGACAGTAAGAAGAGTCGGTCTTCTTGGACTTAATTCGGCACTGTGCCCTTTGGATTTGATTCCGATGCAATTTCTGTGATTCATCGTCAATAAGAAGGTCAGAGGGATACAGTAAACCTGCAGTGAAGCATCGGAATCTGTAACTAGTGTCACAGGAATGGTTCAAAACATAGTCAGTAAGAAGAGTCTGTCTTCTTGTACTTAAGACGGCATTGTGCCTTCTGTATTTATTTCCAATGCAATATCTGTGTTTCATCGTCAATAAGAAGGTCCAAGGGATACAGTAAACCTGAAGTGAAGCATCGAAATCTATAACTAGTGTCACAGGAATGGTTCAAAACATAGACAGAAGAAGAGTCAGTCTTCTTGTACTTAAGCCGGCATTGTACCTTTTGTATTTCATTCCGTTGCAATTTCTGTGTTTCATCGTCAATAAGAGGGTCAGAGGGATACAGTAAACCTGAAGAGAAGCATCGGAAACTATAACTAGTGTCGCAGGAATGGTAAAAACATAGCAAGTAGGAAGAGTCAGTCCTCTTGTACTTAAGTATGCATTGTGCCTTCTCTATTTAATTCCGATGCAATTGCTGTGTTACATCGTTAATAAGAAGGTCCAAGGGATACAGTAACCCTGAAGGGAAGCATCGGCATCTATAACTAGTGTCACAGGAATGGTTCAAAACATAGTCAGTAAGAAGAGTCAGTGTTCTCGTACTTAAGTCGGCATTGTGCCTTTTGTATTTAATTCCGATGTAATTTCTGTGTTTCATCCTCAATAAAAAGGTCCAAGGGATACAGTAAACCTGCAGTGAAGCATCCGAATCTGTAACCAGTGTCACAGGACTGGTTCAAAACGTAGACAGTAAGATGAGTCAGACTTCTTGTACTTAAGTTGGCATTGTGCCTTTTTTATTTAATTCCGATGCAATTTCTGTGTTTCATCGTCAATAAGAAGGTCCAAGGGATACAGTAAACCTAGAGTGAGGCATCGGAATCTATTACTAGTGTCACAGGAATGGTTCAAAACATAGACAGTAAGAAGAGTCAGTCTTCTTGTAATTAATTCGGCATTGTGCATTTTGTATTTAATTCCGGCGCAATTACTGTGTTTCATCTTCAATAAGAACGTCAGAGGGATACAGTAAATCTGAAGTGAAGCATCGTAATCTATAACTAGTGTCTTAGGAATGGTTCCAAACATAGTCAGTAAGAAGAGTCAGTCATCCTGTAGTAAAGTCGGCATTGTGCCTTTTGTATGTAATTCCGATGCAATTTCTGTATTTCATCGTCAATAAGAAGGTCCAAGGGATACAGTAAACCTGAAGTGAAGCATCAGAATCTATAACTAGTGTCACAGGAATGGTTAAAAGCTTAGACAGTGGGAAGAGTCAGTCTTCTTGTACTTAAGTTGGCATTGTGCCTTTTGAATTTAATTCGGATGCAAATTCTGTGTTTCATCGTCAATAATTAGGTCAGAGGGATTCAGTAAACCTGAAGTGAAGCATCGGAATTTATAACTAGTGTCAAAGGAATGGTTCAAAACATAGACAGTAGGAAGAGTCAGTCTTCTTGTACGTAAGTCGGCATTGTGCCTTTTCCATTTAATTCCGAAGTAATTTCTATATTTCATCGTCAATAAGAAGGTCCAAGGTATATAGTAATCCTGGAGTGAAGCATCGGAATCTATAACTTGTGCCACAGGAATGCAATTTCTGTATTTCATCGTCAATAAGAAGGTCCAAGGGATACAGTAAACCTGATGTGAAGCATCGGAATCTATGACTAGTGTCACAGGAATGGTTCAAAACATCGACAGTGAGAAGAGTCAGTCTTCTTGTACTTAAGTCGGCATTGTGCCTTTAGTATTTAATTCCAATGCAATTTCTGTGTTTGATCGTCAATAGGGAGGTCAGAGGGATACAGTATATCTGAAGTGAAGTATCGGAATCTATAACCAGTGTCCCAGGAATGGTTCAAACATAGTCAGTAAGAGGAGTCAGTCTTCTTGTACTTAAGTCGGCAATGCGCCTTTTGTATTTAAATCCGATGCAATCTCTGTGTTTCATCGTCAATAAGAACTCCAGAGGAATACAGTAAACCTGAAGTGAAGCATCGGAATCTAAAACTAGTGTCACAGGAATGGTTAATATCATAGACAATAGGAGGAGTCAGTCTTCTTGTACTTAAGTAGGCAATGTACCTTTTGCACTTAATTCGGATGCAATTTCTGTGTTTCATCGTCAATAAGTAGGTCCAAGGGATCCAGTAAACCTGAAGTGAAGCACCGGAATATATAACTAGTGTCACAGGAATGGTTCAAAACATCGACAGTGAGAAGAGTCAGTCTTCTTGTACTTAAGTCGGCATTGTGCCTTTAGTATTTAATTCCAATGCAATTTCTGTGTTTGATCGTCAATAGGGAGGTCAGAGGGATACAGTATATCTGAAGTGAAGTATCGGAATCTATAACCAGTGTCCCAGGAATGGTTCAAACATAGTCAGTAAGAGGAGTCAGTCTTCTTGTACTTAAGTCGGCAATGCGCCTTTTGTATTTAAATCCGATGCAATCTCTGTGTTTCATCGTCAATAAGAACTCCAGAGGAATACAGTAAACCTGAAGTGAAGCATCGGAATCTAAAACTAGTGTCACAGGAATGGTTAATATCATAGACAATAGGAGGAGTCAGTCTTCTTGTACTTAAGTAGGCAATGTACCTTTTGCACTTAATTCGGATGCAATTTCTGTGTTTCATCGTCAATAAGTAGGTCCAAGGGATCCAGTAAACCTGAAGTGAAGCACCGGAATATATAACTAGTGTCACAGGAATGGTTCAAAACATAGTCAGTAAGAAGAGTCAGTCTTCTTGTACTTAAGTCGCCATTGTGCCCTTTGTATTAAATTCCGATGCAATTTCTGTGTTTCATCGTAAATAAGAAGGTCCAAGGGATACAGTAAACCTGGAGTGAAGCATCGGAATCAATACCTAGTGTCACAGGAATGGTTCAAATCATAGACAGTAAGAAGAGTCGGTCTTCTTGGACTTAATTCGGCACTGTGCCCTTTGGATTTGATTCCGATGCAATTTCTGTGATTCATCGTCAATAAGAAGGACAGAGGGATACAGTAAACCTGCAGTGAAGCATCGGAATCTGTAACTAGTGTCACAGGAATGGTTCAAAACATAGTCAGTAAGAAGAGTCTGTCTTCTTGTACTTAAGACGGCATTGTGCCTTCTGTATTTATTTCCAATGCAATTTCTGTGTTTCATCGTCAATAACAAGGTCCAAGGGATACAGTAAACCTGAAGTGAAGCATCGAACTCTATAACTAGTGTCACAGGAATGGTTCAAAACATAGACAGAAGAAGAGTCAGTCTTCTTGTACTTAAGTCGGCATTGTACCTTTTGTATTTCATTCCGTTGCAATTTCTGTGTTTCATCGTCAATAAGAGGGTCAGAGGGATACAGTAAACCTGAAGTGAAGCATCGGAAACTATAACTAGTGTCACAGGAATGGTAAAAACATAGCAAGTAGGAAGAGTCAGTCCTCTTGTACTTAAGTATGCATTGTGCCTTCTCTATTTAATTCCGATGCAATTGCTGTGTTACATCGTCAATAAGAAGGTCCAAGGGATACAGTAACCCTGAAGGGAAGCATCGGCATCTATAACTAGTGTCACAGGAATGGTTCAAAGCATAGTCAGTAAGAAGAGTCAGTGTTCTCGTACTTAAGTTGGCATTGTGCCTTTTGTATTTAATTCCGATGTAATTTCTGTGTTTCATCCTCAATAAAAAGGTCCAAGGGATACAGTAAACCTGCAGTGAAGCATCGGAATCTGTAACCAGTGTCACAGGACTGGTTCAAAACGTAGACAGTAAGATGAGTCAGACTTCTTGTACTTAAATTGGCATTGTGCCTTTTTTATTTAATTCCGATGCAATTTCTGTGTTTCATCGTCAATAAGAAGGTCCAAGGGATACAGTAAACCTAGAGTGAGGCATCGGAATCTATTACTAGTGTCACAGGAATGGTTCAAAACATAGACAGTAAGAAGAGTCAGTCTTCTTGTAATTAATTCGGCATTGTGCATTTTGTATTTAATTCCGGCGCAATTACTGTGTTTCATCTTCAATAAGAACGTCAGAGGGATACAGTAAATCTGAAGTGAAGCATCGTAATCTATAACTAGTGTCACAGGAATGGTTCCAAACATAGTCAGTAAGAAGAGTCAGTCATCCTGTAGTAAAGTCGGCATTGTGCCTTTTGTATGTAATTCCGATGCAATTTCTGTATTTCATCGTCAATAAGAAGGTCCAAGGGATACAGTAAACCTGAAGTGAAGCATCAGAATCTATAACTAGTGTCACAGGAATGGTTAAAAGCTTAGACAGTGGGAAGAGTCAGTCTTCTTGTACTTAAGTTGGCATTGTGCCTTTTGTATTTAATTCAGATGCAAATTCTGTGTTTCATCGTCAATAATTAGGTCAGAGGGATTCAGTAAACCTGAAGTGAAGCATCGGAATCTATAACTAGTGTCAAAGGAATGGTTCAAAACATAGACAGTAGGAAGAGTCAGTCTTCTTGTACTTAAGTCGGCATTGTGCCTTTTCCATTTAATTCCGAAGTAATTTCTATATTTCATCGTCAATAAGAAGGTCCAAGGTATATAGGAATCCTGGAGTGAAGCATCGGAATCTATAACTAGTGCCACAGGAATGCAATTTCTGTATTTCATCGTCAATAAGAAGGTCCAAGGGATACAGTAAACCTGATGTGAAGCATCGGAATCTATGACTAGTGTGACAGGAATGGATCAAAACATAGACAGTGGGAAGAGTCAGTCTTCTTGTACTTAAGTCGGCATTGTGCCTTTTCCATTTAATTCCGATGCAATTTCTGTATATCTTCGTCAATAAGAAGGTCCAAGATATAGTAAACCTGGAGTGAAGCATCGGAATCTATAACTAGTGCCACAGGAATGGTTCAAAACATAGATAGTAAGAAGAGTCAATCTTCTTGTACTAAAGTCGGCATTGTGCCTTTTTTATTTAATTGCGATGCAATTTCTGTGTTTCATCGTCAATAAGAAGGTCCAAGGGATACAGTAAGCCTGGAGTGAAGCATCGGAATCTATAACTAGTGTCACAGGAATGGTTCAAACATCGACAGTGAGAAGAGTCAGTCTTCTTGTACTTAAGTCAGCATTGTGCCTTTAGTATTTAATTCCAATGCAATTTCTGTGTTTGATCGTCAATAGTGAGGTCAGAGGGATACAGTATATCTAAAGTGAAGTATCGGAATCTATAACTAGTGTCACAGGAATGGTTCAAACATAGTCAGTAAGAGGAGTCAGTCTTCTTGTACTTAAGTCGGCAATGCGCCTTTTGTATTTAAATCCGATGCAATCTCTGTGTTTCATCGTCAATAAGAACTCCAGAGGAATACAGTATACCTGAAGTGAGGCATCGGAATCTAAAACTAGAGTCACAGGAATGGTTAATATCATAGACAATAGGAGGAGTCAGTCTTCTTGTACTTAAGTCGGCATTGTACCTTTTGCACTTAATTCGGATGCAATTTCTGTGTTTCATCGTCAATAAGTAGGTCCAAGGGATCCAGTAAACCTGAAGTGAAGCACCGGAATATATAACTAGTGTCACAGGAATGGTTCAAAACATAGTCAGTAAGAAGAGTCAGTCTTCTTGTACTTAAGTCGCCATTGTGCCCTTTGTATTAAATTCCGATGCAATTTCTGTGTTTCATCGTAAATAAGAAGGTCCAAGGGATACAGTAAACCTGTAGTGAAGCATCGGAATCAATACCTAGTGTCACAGGAATGGTTCAAATCATAGACAGTAAGAAGAGTCGGTCTTCTTGGACTTAATTCGGCACTGTGCCCTTTGGATTTGATTCCGATGCAATTTCTGTGATTCATCGTCAATAAGAAGGTCAGAGGGATACAGTAAACCTGCAGTGAAGCATCGGAATCTGTAACTAGTGTCACAGGAATGGTTCAAAACATAGTCAGTAAGAAGAGTCTGTCTTCTTGTACTTAAGACGGCATTGTGCCTTCTGTATTTATTTCCAATGCAATTTCTGTGTTTCATCGTCAATAAGAAGGTCCAAGGGATACAGTAAACCTGAAGTGAAGCATCGAAATCTATAACTAGTGTCACAGGAATGGTTCAAAACATAGACAGAAGAAGAGTCAGTCTTCTTGTACTTAAGCCGGCATTGTACCTTTTGTATTTCATTCCGTTGCAATTTCTGTGTTTCATCGTCAATAAGAGGGTCAGAGGGATACAGTAAACCTGATGTGAAGCATCGGAAACTATAACTAGTGTCACAGGAATGGTAAAAACATAGCAAGTAGGAAGAGTCAGTCCTCTTGTACTTAAGTATGCATTGTGCCTTCTCTATTTAATTCCGATGCAATTGCTGTGTTACATCGTCAATAAGAAGGTCCAAGGGATACAGTAACCCTGAAGGGAAGCATCGGCATCTATAACTAGTGTCACAGGAATGGTTCAAAGCATAGTCAGTAAGAAGAGTCAGTGTTCTCGTACTTAAGTCGGCATTGTGCCTTTTGTATTTAATTCCGATGTAATTTCTGTGTTTCATCCTCAATAAAAAGGTCCAAGGGATACAGTAAACCTGCAGTGAAGCATCGGAATCTGTAACCAGTGTCACAGGACTGGTTCAAAACGTAGACAGTAAGATGAGTCAGTCTTCTTGTACTTAAGGTGGCATTGTGCCTTTTTTATTTAATTGCGATGCAATTTCTGTGTTTCATCGTCAATAAGAAGGTCCAAGGGATACAGTAAACCTAGAGTGAGGCATCGGAATCTATTACTAGTGTCACAGGAATGGTTCAAAACATAGACAGTAAGAAGAGTCAGTCTTCTTGTAATTAATTCGGCATTGTGCATTTTGTATTTAATTCCGGCGCAATTACTGTGTTTCATCTTCAATAAGAACGTCAGAGGGATACAGTAAATCTGAAGTGAAGCATCGTAATCTATAACTAGTGTCACAGGAATGGTTCCAAACATAGTCAGTAAGAAGAGTCAGTCATCCTGTAGTAAGGTCGGCATTGTGCCTTTTGTATGTAATTCCGATGCAATTTCTGTATTTCATCGTCAATAAGAAGGTCCAAGGGATACAGTAAACCTGAAGTGAAGCATCAGAATCAATAACTAGTGTCACAGGAATGGTTAAAAGCTTAGACAGTGGGAAGAGTCAGTCTTCTTGTACTTAAGTTGGCATTGTGCCTTTTGTATTTAATTCGGATGCAAATTCTGTGTTTCATCGTCAATAATTAGGTCAGAGGGATTCAGTAAACGTGAAGTGAAGCATCGGAATCTATAACTAGTGTCAAAGGAATGGTTCAAAACATAGACAGTAGGAAGAGTCAGTCTTCTTGTACTTAAGTCGGCATTGTGCCTTTTCCATTTAATTCCGAAGTAATTTCTATATTTCATCGTCAATAACAAGGTCCAAGGTATGTAGTAATCCTGGAGTGAAGCATCGGAATCTATAACTAGTGCCACAGGAATGCAATTTCTGTATTTCATCGTCAATAAGAAGGTCCAAGGGATACAGTAAACCTGATGTGAAGCATCGGAATCTATGACTAGTGTCACAGGAATGGTTCAAAACATAGACAGTGGGAAGAGTCAGTCTTCTTGTTCTTAAGTCGGCATTGTGCCTTTTCCATTTAATTCCGATGCAATATCTGTATATCTTCGTCAATAAGAAGGTCCAAGATATAGTAAACCTGGAGTGAAGCATCGGAATCTATAACTAGTGCCACAGGAATGGTTCAAAACATAGATAATAAGAAGAGTCAATCTTCTAGTACTAAAGTCGGCATTGTGCCTTTTTTATTTAATTGCGATGCAATTTCTGTGTTTCATCGTCAATAAGAAGGTCCAAGGGATACAGTAAACCTGGAGTGAAGCATCGGAATCTATAACTAGTGTCACAGGAATGGTTCAAAACATCGACAGTGAGAAGAGTCAGTCTTCTTGTACTTAAGTCGGCAATGCGTCTTTTGTATTTAAATCCGATGCAATCTCTGTGTTTCATCGTCAATAAGAACTCCAGAAGGGATACAGTAAACCTGAAGTGAAGCATCGGAATCTAAAACTAGTGTCACAGGAATGGTTAATATCATAGACAATAGGAGGAGTCAGTCTTCTTGTACTTAAGTCGGCATTGTACCTTTTTGCACTTAATTCGGATGCAATTTCTGTGTTTCATCGTCAATAAGTAGGTCCAAGGGATCCAGTAAACCTGAAGTGAAGCACCGGAATATATAACTAGTGTCACAGGAATGGTTCAAAACATAGTCAGTGAGAAGAGTCAGTCTTCTTGTACTTAATTCGGCATTGTGCCTTTAGTATTTAATTCCAATGCAATTTCTGTGTTTGATCGTCAATAGGAAGGTCAGAGGGATACAGTATAGCTGAAGTGAAGTATCGGAATCTATAACTAGTGTCACAGGAGTGGTTCAAAACATAGTCAGTAAGAGGAGTCAGTCTTCTTGTACTTAAGTCGGCAATGCGCCTTTTGTATTTAAATCCGATGCAATCTCTGTGTTTCATCGTCAATAAGAACTTCAGAGGGATACAGTAAACCTGAAGTGAAGCACCGGAATATATAACTAGTGTCACAGAAATGGTTCAAAACATAGTCAGTAAGAAGAGTCAGTCTTCTTGTACTTAAGTCGGCATTGTGCCTTTTCCATTTAATTCCGAAGTAATTTCTATATTTCATCGTCAATAAGAAGGTCCAAGGTATATAGTAATCCTGGAGTGAAGCATCGGAATCTATAACTAGTGCCACAGGAATGCAATTTCTGTATTTCATCGTCAATAAGAAGGTCCAAGGGATACAGTAAACCTGATGTGAAGCATCGGAATCTATGACTAGTGTCACAGGAATGGTTCAACACATAGACAGTGGGAAGAGTCAGTCTTCTTGTACTTAAGTCGGCATTGTGCCTTTTCCATTTAATTGCGATGCAATTTCTGTATATCATCGTCAATAAGAAGGTCGAAGATATAGTAAACCTGGAGTGAAGCATCGGAATCTATAACTAGTGCCACAGGAATTGTTCAAAACATAGATAGTAAGAAGAGTCAATCTTCTAGTACTAAAGTCGGCATTGTGCCTTTTTTATTTAATTGCGATGCAATTTCTGTGTTTCATCGTCAATAAGAAGGTCCAAGGGATACAGTAAACCTGGAGTGAAGCATCGGAATCTATAACTAGTGTCACAGGAATGGTTCAAAGCATCGACAGTGAGAAGAGTCAGTCTTCTTGTACTTAAGTCGGCATTGTGCCTTTAGTATTTAATTCCAATGCAATTTCTGTGTTTGATCGTCAATAGGGAGGTCAGAGGGATACAGTATATCTGAAGTGAAGTATCGGAATCTATTACTAGTGTCACAGGAATGGTTCAAACATAGTCAGTAAGAGGAGTCAGTCTTCTTGTACTTAAGTCGGCAATGCGCCTTTTGTATTTAAATCCGATGCAATCTCTGTTTTTCATCGTCAATAAGAACTCCAGAGGGATACAGTAAACCTGAAGTGAAGCATCGGAATCTAAAACTAGTGTCACAGGAATGGTTAATATCATAGACAATAGGAGGAGTCAGTCTTCTTGTACTTAAGTCGGCATTGTACCTTTTGCACTTAATTCGGATGCAATTTCTGTGTTTCATCGTCAATAAGTAGGTCCAAGGGATCCAGTAAACCTGAAGTGAAGCACCGGAATATATAACTAGTGTCACAGGAATGGTTCAAAACATAGTCAGTAAGAAGAGTCAGTCTTTTTGTACTTAAGTCGCCATTGTGCCCTTTGTATTAAATTCCGATGCAATTTCTGTGTTTCATCGTAAATAAGAAGGTCCAAGGGATACAGTAAACCTGGAGTGAAGCATCGGAATCAATACCTAGTGTCACAGGAATGGTTGAAATCATAGACAGTAAGAAGAGTCGGTCTTCTTGGACTTAATTTGGCACTGTGCCCTTTGGATTTGATTCCGATGCAATTTCTGTGATTCATCGTCAATAAGAAGGTCAGAGGGATACAGTAAACCTGCAGTGAAGGATCGGAATCTGTAACTAGTGTCACAGGAATGGTTCAAAACATAGTCAGTAAGAAGAGTCTGTCTTCTTGTACTTAAGACGGCATTGTGCCTTCTGTATTTAATTCCAATGCAATTTCTGTGTTTCATCGTCAATAAGAAGGTCCAAGGGATACAGTAAACCTGAAGTGAAGCATCGAAATCTATAACTAGTGTCACAGGAATGGTTCAAAACATAGACAGTGGGAAGAGTCAGTCTTCTTGTACTTAAGTCGGCATTGTGCCTTTTCCATTTAATTCCGATGCAATTTCTGTATATCTTCGTCAATAAGAAGGTCCAAGATATAGTAAACCTGGAGTGAAGCATCGGAATCTATAACTAGAGCCACAGGAATGGTTCAAAACATAGATAATAAGAAGAGTCAATCTTCTAGTACTAAAGTCGGCATTGTGCCTTTTTTATTTAATTGCGATGCAATTTCTGTGTTTCATCGTCAATAAGAAGGTCCAAGGGATACAGTAAACCTGGAGTGAAGCATCGGAATCTATAACTAGTGTCACAGGAATGGTTCAAAACATCGACAGTGAGAAGAGTCAGTCTTCTTGTACTTAAGTCGGCATTGTGCCTTTAGTATTTAATTCCAATGCAATTTCTGTGTTTGATCGTCAATAGGGAGGTCAGAGGGATACAGTATATCTGAAGTGAAGTATCGGAATCTATAACTAGTGTCACAGGAATGGTTCAAACATAGTCAGTAAGAGGAGTCAGTCTTCTTGTACTTAAGTCGGCAATGCGTCTTTTGTATTTAAATCCGATGCAATCTCTGTGTTTCATCGCCAATAAGAACTCCAGAAGGGATACAGTAAACCTGAAGTGAAGCATCGGAATCTAAAACTAGTGTCACAGGAATGGTTAATATCATAGACAATAGGAGGAGTCAGTCTTCTTGTACTTAAGTCGGCATTGTACCTTTTGCACTTAATTCGGATGCAATTTCTGTGTTTCATCGTCAATAAGTAGGTCCAAGGGATCCAGTAAACCTGAAGTGAAGCACCGGAATATATAACTAGTGTCACAGGAATGGTTCAAAACATAGTCAGTGAGAAGAGTCAGTCTTCTTGTACTTAATTCGGCATTGTGCCTTTAGTATTTAATTCCAATGCAATTTCTGTGTTTGATCGTCAATAGGAAGGTCAGAGGGATACAGTATAGCTGAAGTGAAGTATCGGAATCTATAACTAGTGTCACAGGAGTGGTTCAAAACATAGTCAGTAAGAGGAGTCAGTCTTCTTGTACTTAAGTCGGCAATGCGCCTTTTGTATTTAAATCCGATGCAATCTCTGTGTTTCATCGTCAATAAGAACTTCAGAGGGATACAGTAAACCTGAAGTGAAGCATCGGAATCTAAAACTAGTGTCACAGGAATGGTTAATATCATAGACAATAGGAGGAGTCAGTATTCTTGTACTTAAGTCGGCATTGTACCTTGTGCACTTAATTCGGATGCAATTTCTGTGTTTCATCGTCAATAAGTAGGTCCAAGGGATCCAGTAAACCTGAAGTGAAGCACCGGAATATATAACTAGTGTCACAGAAATGGTTCAAAACATAGTCAGTAAGAAGAGTCAGTCTTCTTGTACTTAAGTCGGCATTGTACCTTTTGTATTTCATTCCGTTGCAATATCTGTGTTTCATCGTCAATAAGAGGGTCAGAGGGATACAGTAAACCTGAAGTGAAGCATCGGAAACTATAACTAGTGTCACAGGAATGGTAAAAACATAGCAAGTAGGAAGAGTCAGTCCTCTTGTACTTAAGTATGCATTGTGCCTTCCCTATTTAATTCCGATGCAATTGCTGTGTTACATCGTCAATAAGAAGGTCCAAGGGATACAGTAACCCTGAAGGGAAGCATCGGCATCTATAACTAGTGTCACAGGAATGGTTCAAATCATAGTCAGTAAGAAGAGTCAGTGTTCTCGTACTTAAGTCGGCATTGTGCCTTTTGTATTTAATTCCGATGCAATTTCTGTGTTTCATCGTCAATAAGAAGGTCCAAGGGATACAGTAAACCTAGAGTGAGGGATCGGAATCTATTACTAGTGTCACAGGAATGGTTCAAAACATAGACAGTAAGAAGAGTCAGTCTTCTTGTAATTAATTCGGCATTTTGTATTTAATTCCGGCGCAGTTACTGTGTTTCATCTTCAATAAGAACGTCAGAGGGATACAGTAAATCTGAGGTGAAGCATCGTAATCTATAACTAGTGTCAGAGGAATGGTTCCAAACATACTCAGTAAGAAGAGTCAGTCATCCTGTAGTAAAGTCGGCATTGTGCCTTTTGTATGTAATTCCGATGCAATTTCTGTATTTCATCGTCAATAAGAAGGTCCAAGGGATACAGTAAACCTGAAGTGAAGCATCAGAATCTATAACTAGTGTCACAGGAATGGTTAAAAGCTTAGACAGTGGGAAGAGTCAGTCTTCTTGTACCTAAGTTGGCATTGTGCCTTTTGTATTTAATTCGGATGCAAATTCTGTGTTTCATCGTCAATAATTAAGTCAGAGGGATTCAGTAAACCTGAAGTGAAGCATCGGAATCTATAACTAGTGTCAAAGGAATGGTTCAAAACATAGACAGTAGGAAGAGTCAGTCTTCTTGTACTTAAGTCGGCATTGTGCCTTTTCCATTTAATTCCGAAGTAATTTCTATATTTCATCGTCAATAAGAAGGTCCAAGGTATATAGTAATCCTGGAGTGAAGCATCGGAATCTATAACTAGTGCCACAGGAATGCAATTTCTGTATTTCATCGTCAATAAGAAGGTCCAAGGGATACAGTAAACCTGATGTGAAGCATCGGAATCTATGACTAGTGTCACAGGAATGGTTCAACACATAGACAGTGGGAAGAGTCAGTCTTCTTGTACTTAAGTCGGCATTGTGCCTTTTCCATTTAATTGCGATGCAATTTCTGTATATCATCGTCAATAAGAAGGTCGAAGATATAGTAAACCTGGAGTGAAGCATCGGAATCTATAACTAGTGCCACAGGAATGGTTCAAAACATCGACAGTGAGAAGAGTCAGTCTTCTTGTACTTAAGTCGGCATTGTGCCTTTAGTATTTAATTCCAATGCAATTTCTGTGTTTGATCGTCAATAGGGAGGTCAGAGGGATACAGTATATCTGAAGTGAAGTATCGGAATCTATTACTAGTGTCACAGGAATGGTTCAAACATAGTCAGTAAGAGGAGTCAGTCTTCTTGTACTTAAGTCGGCAATGCGCCTTTTGTATTTAAATCCGATGCAATCTCTGTGTTTCATCGTCAATAAGAACTCCAGAGGGATACAGTAAACCTGAAGTGAAGCATCGGAATCTAAAACTAGTGTCACAGGAATGGTTAATATCATAGACAATAGGAGGAGTCAGTCTTCTTGTACTTAAGTCGGCATTGTACCTTTTGCACTTAATTCGGATGCAATTTCTGTGTTTCATCGTCAATAAGTAGGTCCAAGGGATCCAGTAAACCTGAAGTGAAGCACCGGAATATATAACTAGTGTCACAGGAATGGTTCAAAACATAGTCAGTAAGAAGAGTCAGTCTTCTTGTACTTAAGTCGCCATTGTGCTCTTTGTATTAAATTCCGATGCAATTTCTGTGTTTCATCGTAAATAAGAAGGTCCAAGGGATACAGTAAACCTGGAGTGAAGCATCGGAATCAATACCTAGTGTCACAGGAATGGTTGAAATCATAGACAGTAAGAAGAGTCGGTCTTCTTGGACTTAATTTGGCACTGTGCCCTTTGGATTTGATTCCGATGCAATTTCTGTGATTCATCGTCAATAAGAAGGTCAGAGGGATACAGTAAACCTGCAGTGAAGCATCGGAATCTGTAACTAGTGTCACAGGAATGGTTCAAAACATAGTCAGTAAGAAGAGTCTGTCTTCTTGTACTTAAGACGGCATTGTGCCTTCTGTATTTAATTCCAATGCAATTTCTGTGTTTCATCGTCAATAAGAAGGTCCAAGGGATACAGTAAACCTGAAGTGAAGCATCGAAATCTATAACTAGTGTCACAGGAATGGTTCAAAACATAGACAGTGGGAAGAGTCAGTCTTCTTGTACTTAAGTCGGCATTGTGCCTTTTCCATTTAATTCCGATGCAATTTCTGTATATCTTCGTCAATAAGAAGGTCCAAGATATAGTAAACCTGGAGTGAAGCATCGGAATCTATAACTAGTGCCACAGGAATGGTTCAAAACATAGATAATAAGAAGAGTCAATCTTCTAGTACTAAAGTCGGCATTGTGCCTTTTTTATTTAATTGCGATGCAATTTCTGTGTTTCATCGTCAATTAGAAGGTCCAAGGGATACAGTAAACCTGGAGTGAAGCATCGGAATCTATAACTAGTGTCACAGGAATGGTTCAAAACATCGACAGTGAGAAGAGTCAGTCTTCTTGTACTTAAGTCGGCATTGTGCCTTTAGTATTAAATTCCAATGCAATTTCTGTGTTTGATCGTCAATAGGGAGGTCAGAGGGATACAGTATATCTGAAGTGAAGTATCGGAATCTATAACTAGTGTCACAGGAATGGTTCAAACATAGTCAGTAAGAGGAGTCAGTCTTCTTGTACTTAAGTCGGCAATGCGTCTTTTGTATTTAAATCCGATGCAATCTCTGTGTTTCATCGTCAATAAGAACTCCAGAAGGGATACAGTAAACCTGATGTGAAGCATCGGAATCTAGAACTAGTGTCACAGGAATGGTTAATATCATAGACAATAGGAGGAGTCAGTCTTCTTGTACTTAAGTCGGCATTGTACCTTTTGCACTTAATTCGGATGCAATTTCTGTGTTTCATGGTCAATAAGTAGGTCCAAGGGATCCAGTAAACCTGAAGTGAAGCACCGGAATATATAACTAGTGTCACAGGAATGGTTCAAAACATAGTCAGTGAGAAGAGTCAGTCTTCTTGTACTTAATTCGGCATTGTGCCTTTAGTATTTAATTCCAATGCAATTTCTGTGTTTGATCGTCAATAGGAAGGTCAGAGGGATACAGTATAGCTGAAGTGAAGTATCGGAATCTATAACTAGTGTCACAGGAGTGGTTCAAAACATAGTCAGTAAGAGGAGTCAGTCTTCTTGTACTTAAGTCGGCAATGCGCCTTTTGTATTTAAATCCGATGCAATCTCTGTGTTTCATCGTCAATAAGAACTTCAGAGGGATACAGTAAACCTGAAGTGAAGCATCGGAATCTAAAACTAGTGTCACAGGAATGGTTAATATCATAGACAATAGGAGGAGTCAGTATTCTTGTACTTAAGTCGGCATTGTACCTTGTGCACTTAATTCGGATGCAATTTCTGTGTTTCATCGTCAATAAGTAGGTCCAAGGGATCCAGTAAACCTGAAGTGAAGCACCGGAATATATAACTAGTGTCACAGAAATGGTTCAAAACATAGTCAGTAAGAAGAGTCAGTCTTCTTGTACTTAAGTCGCCATTGTTCCCTTTGTATTAAATTCCGATGCAATTTCGGTGTTTCATCGTAAATAAGAAGGTCCAAGGGATACAGTAAACCTGGAGTGAAGCATCGGAATCAATACCTAGTGTCACAGGAATGGTTCAAATCATAGACAGTAAGAAGAGTCGGTCTTCTTGGACTTAATTCGGCACTGTGCCCTTTGGATTTGATTCCGATGCAATATCTGTGATTCATCGTCAATAAGAAGGTCAGAGGGATACAGTAAACCTGCAGTGAAGCATCGGAATCTGTAACTAGTGTCACAGGAATGGTTCAAAACATAGTCAGTAAGAAGAGTCTGTCTTCTCGTACTTAAGACGGCATTGTGCCTTCTGTATTTATTTCCAATGCAATTTCTGTGTTTCATCGTCAATAAGAAGGTCCAAGGGATACAGTAAACCTGAAGTGAAGCATCGAAATCTATAACTAGTGTCACAGGAATGGTTCAAAACATAGACAGAAGAAGAGTCAGTCTTCTTGTATTTAAGTCGGCATTGTACCTTTTGTATTTCATTCCGTTGCAATTTCTGTGTTTCATCGTCAATAAGAGGGTCAGAGGGATACAGTAAACCTGAAGTGAAGCATCGGAAACTATAACTAGTGTCACAGGAATGGTAAAAACATAGCAAGTAGGAAGAGTCAGTCCTCTTGTACTTAAGTATGCATTGTGCCTTCTCTATTTAATTCCGATGCAATTGCTGTGTTACATCGTCAATAAGAAGGTCCAAGGTATACAGTAACCCTGAAGGGAAGCATCGGCATCTATAACTAGTGTCACAGGAATGGTTCAAATCATAGTCAGTAAGAAGAGTCAGTGTTCTCGTACTTAAGTCGGCATTGTGCCTTTTGTATTTAATTCCGATGTAATTTCTGTGTTTCATCCTCAATAAAAAGGTCCAAGGGATACAGTAAACCTGCAGTGAAGCATCGGAATCTGTAACCAGTGTCGCAGGACTGGTTCAAAACGTAGACAGTAAGATGAGTCAGTCTTCTTGTACTTAAGTTGGCATTGTGCCTTTTTTATTTAATTCCGATGCAATTTCTGTGTTTCATCGTCAATAAGAATGTCCAATGGATACAGTAAACCTAGAGTGAGGGATCGGAATCTATTACTAGTGTCACAGGAATGGTTCAAAACATAGACAGTAAGAAGAGTCAGTCTTCTTGTAATTAATTCGGCATTGTGCATTTTGTATTTAATTCCGGCGCAATTACTGTGTTTCATCTTCAATAAGAACGTCAGAGGGATACAGTATATCTGAGGTGAAGCATCGTAATCTATAACTAGTGTCAGAGGAATGGTTCCAAACATAGTCAGTAAGAAGAGTCAGTCATCCTGTAGTAAAGTCGGCATTGTGCCTTTTGTATGTAATTCCGATGCAATTTCTGTATTTCATCGTCAATAAGAAGATCCAAGGGATACAGTAAACCTGAAGTGAAGCATCAGAATCTATAACTAGTGTCACAGGAATGGTTAAAAGCTTAGACAGTGGGAAGAGTCAGTCTTCTTGTACCTAAGTTGGCATTGTGCCTTTTGTATTTAATTCGGATTCAAATTCTGTGTTTCATCGTCAATAATTAGGTCAGAGGGATTCAGTAAACCTGAAGTGAAGCATCGGAATCTATAACTATTGTCAAAGGAATGGTTCAAAACATAGACAGTAGGAAGAGTCAGTCTTCTTGTACTTAAGTCGGCATTGTGCCTTTTCCATTTAATTCCGAAGTAATTTCTATATTTCATCGTCAATAAGAAGGTCCAAGGTATATAGTAATCCTGGAGTGAAGCATCGGAATCTATAACTAGTGCCACAGGAATGCAATTTCTGTATTTCATCGTCAATAAGAAGGTCCAAGGGATACAGTAAACCTGATGTGAAGCATCGGAATCTATGACTAGTGTCACAGGAATGGTTCAAAACATAGACAGTGGGAAGAGTCAGTCTTCTTGTACTTAAGTCGGCATTGTGCCTTTTCCATTTAATTGCGATGCAATTTCTGTATATCATCGTCAATAAGAAGGTCCAAGATATAGTAAACCTGGAGTGAAGCATCGGAATCTATAACTAGTGCCACAGGAATTGTTCAAAACATAGATAGTAAGAAGAGTCAATCTTCTAGTACTAAAGTCGGCATTGTGCCTTTTTTATTTAATTGCGATGCAATTTCTGTGTTTCATCGTCAATAAGAAGGTCCAAGGGATACAGTAAACCTGGAGTGAAGCATCGGAATCTATAACTAGTGTCACAGGAATGGTTCAAAACATCGACAGTGAGAAGAGTCAGTCTTCTTGTACTTAAGTCGGCATTGTGCCTTTAGTATTTAATTCCAATGCAATTTCTGTGTTTGATCGTCAATAGGGAGGTCAGAGGGATACAGTATATCTGAAGTGAAGTATCGGAACCTATTACTAGTGTCACAGGAATGGTTCAAACATAGTTAGTAAGAGGAGTCAGTCTTCTTGTACTTAAGTCGGCAATGCGCCTTTTGTATTTAAATCCGATGCAATCTCTGTGTTTCATCGTCAATAAGAACTCCAGAGGGATACAGTAAACCTGAAGTGAAGCATCGGAATCTAAAACTAGTGTCACAGGAATGGTTAATATCATAGACAATAGGAGGAGTCAGTCTTCTTGTACTTAAGTCGGCATTGTACCTTTTGCACTTAATTCGGATGCAATTTCTGTGTTTCATCGTCAATAAGTAGGTCCAAGGGATCCAGTAAACCTGAAGTGAAGCACCGGAATATTAAACTAGTGTCACAGGAATGGTTCAAAACATAGTCAGTAAGAAGAGTCAGTCTTCTTGTACTTAAGTCGCCATTGTGCCCTTTGTATTCAATTCCGATGCAATTTCTGTGTTTCATCGTAAATAAGAAGGTCCAAGGGATACAGTAAACCTGGAGTGAAGCATCGGAATCAATACCTAGTGTCACAGGAATGGTTGAAATCATAGACAGTAAGAAGAGTCGGTCTTCTTGGACTTAATTTGGCACTGTGCCCTTTGGATTTGATTCCGATGCAATTTCTGTGATTCATCGTCAATAAGAAGGTCAGAGGGATACAGTAAACCTGCAGTGAAGCATCGGAATCTGTAACTAGTGTCACAGGAATGGTTCAAAACATAGTCAGTAAGAAAAGTCTGTCTTCTTGTACTTAAGACGGCATTGTGCCTTCTGTATTTAATTCCAATGCAATTTCTGTGTTTCATCGTCAATAAGAAGGTCCAAGGGATACAGTAAACCTGAAGTGAAGCATCGAAATCTATAACTAGTGTCACAGGAATGGTTCAAAACATAGACAGAAGAAGAGTCAGTCTTCTTGTACTTAAGTCGGCATTGTACCTTTTGCATTTCATTCCGTTGCAATTTCTGTGTTTCATCGTCAATAAGAGGGTCAGAGGGATACAGTAAACCTGAAGTGAAGCATCGGAAACTATAACTAGTGTCACAGGAATGGTAAAAACATAGCAAGTAGGAAGCGTCAGTCTTCTTGTACTTAAGTATGCATTGTGCCTTCACTATTTAATTCCGATGCAATTGCTGTGTTACATCGTCAATAAGAAGGTCCAAGGGATACAGTAACCCTGAAGGGAAGCATCGGCATCTATAACTAGTGTCACAGGAATGGTTCAAAGCATAGTCAGTAAGAAGAGTCAGTGTTCTCGTACTTAAGTCGGCATTGTACCTTTTGTATTTAATTCCGATGTAATTTCTGTGTTTCATCGTCAATAAAAAGGTCCAAGGGATACAGTAAACCTGCAGTGAAGCATCGGAATCTGTAACCAGTGTCACAGGACTGGTTCAAAACGTAGATAGTAAGATGAGTCAGTCTTCTTGTACTTAAGTTGGCATTGTGCCTTTTTTATTTAATTCCGATGCAATTTCTGTGTTTCATCGTCAATCAGAAGGTCCAAGGGATACAGTAAACCTAGAGTGAGGCATCGGAATCTATTACTAGTGTCACAGGAATGGTTCAAAACAAAGACAGTATGAAGAGTCAGTCTTCTTGTAATTAATTCGGCATTGTGCATTTTGTATTTAATTCCGGCGCAATTACTGTGTTTCATCGTCAATAAGAACGTCAGAGGGATACAGTAAATCTGAAGTGAAGCATCGTAATCTATAACTAGTGTCACAGGAATGGTTCCAAACATAGTCAGTAAGAAGAGTCAGTCATCCTGTAGTAAAGTCGGCATTGTGCCTTTTGTATTTAATTCCGGTGCAATTTCTGTATTTCATCGTCAATAAGAAGGTCCAAGGGATACAGTAAACCTGAAGTGAAGCATCAGAATCTATAACTAGTGTCACAGGAATGGTTTAAAGCTTAGACAGTGGGAAGGGTCAGTCTTCTTGTACTTAAGTTGGTATTGTGCCTCTTGTGTTTAATTCGGATGCAATTTCTGTGTTTCATCGTCAATAAGAAGGTCAGAGGGATTCAGTAAACCTGAAGTGAAGCATCGGAATCTATAACTAGTGTCAAAGGAATGGTTCAAAACATAGACAGTAGGAAGAGTCAGTCTTCTTGTACTTAAGTGGGCATTGTGCCTTTTCCATTTAATTCCGAAGTAATTTCTATATTTCATCGTCAATAAGAAGGTCCAAGGTATATAGTAATCCTGGAGTGAAGCATCGGAATCTATAACTAGTGCCACAGGAATGCAATTTCTGTATTTCATCGTCAATAAGAAGGTCCAAGGGATACAGTAAACCTGAAGTGAAGCATCAGAATCTATAACTAGTGTCACAGGAATGGTTTAAAGCTTAGACAGTGGGAAGGGTCAGTCTTCTTTTACTTAAGTTGGTATTGTGCCTTTTGTGTTTAATTCGGATGCAATTTCTGTGTTTCATCGTCAATAAGAAGGTCAGAGGGATTCAGTAAACCTGAAGTGAAGCATCGGAATCTATAACTAGTGTCAAAGGAATGGTTCAAAACATAGACAGTAGGAAGAGTCAGTCTTCTTGTACTTAAGTGGGCATTGTGCCTTTTCCATTTAATTCCGAAGTAATTTCTATATTTCATCGTAAATAAGAAGGTCCAAGGTATATAGTAATCCTGGAGTGAAGCATCGGAATCTATAACTAGTGCCACAGGAATGCAATTTCTGTATTTCATCGTCAATAAGAAGGTCCAAGGGATACAGTAAACCTGATGTGAAGCATCGGAATCTATGACTAGTGTCACAGGAATGGTTCAAAACATAGACAGTGGGAAGAGTCAGTCTTCTTGTACTTAAGTCGGCATTGTGCCTTTTCCATTTAATTCCGATGCAATTTCTGTATATCATCGTCAATAAGAAGGTCCAAGATATAGTAAACCTGGAGTGAAGCATCGGAATCTATAACTAGTGCCACAGGAATGGTTCAAAACATAGATAGTAAGAAGAGTCAATCTTCTAGTACTAAAGTCGTCATTGTGCCTTTTTTATTTAATTGCGATGCAATTTCTGTGTTTCATCGTCAATAAGAAGGTCCAAGGAATACAGTAAACCTGGAGTGAAGCATCGGAATCTATAACTAGTGTCACAGGAATGGTTCAAAACATCGACAGTGAGAAGAGTCAGTCTTCTTGTACTTAAGTCGGCTTTGTGCCTTTAGTATTTAATTCCAATACAATTTCTGTGTTTGATCGTCAATAGGGAGGTCAGAGGGATACAGTATATCTGAAGTGAAGTATCGGAATCTATAACTAGTGTCACAGGAATGGTTCAAACATAGTCAGTAAGAGGAGTCAGTCTCCTTGTACTTAAGACGGCATTGTGCCTTTTGCATTTAATTCCGATGCAATTTCTGTGTTTCATCGTCAATAAGTAGGTCCAACGGATCCAGTAAACCTGAAGTGAAGCACCGGAAAATATAACTAGTCTCACAGGAATGGTTCAAAACATAGTCAGTAAGAAGAGTCAGTCTTCTTGTACTTAAGTCGCCAGTGTGCGCTTAGTATTAAATTCCGATGCAATTTCTGTGTTTAATCGTAAATAAGAAGGTCCAAGGGATACAGTGAACCTGGAGTGAAGCATCGGAATCTATAACTAGTGTCACAGGAATGGTTCAAATCATAGGCAGTAAGAAGAGTCAGTCTTCTTGTACTTAATTCGGCACTGTGGCCTTTGGATTTAATTCCGATGCAATTTCTGTGTTTCATCGTCAATAAGAAGGTCAGAGGGATACAGTAAACCTGAAGTAAAGCATCGGAATCTATAACTAGTGTCACAGGAATGGTTCAAAACATAGTCAGTAAGAAGAGTCAGTCTTCTTGTACTTAATTCGGCATTGGGCCTTTTGTATTTAATTCCGATGTAATTTCTGAGTTTCTTCGTCAATAAAAAGGTCCAAGGGATACAGTAACCCTGAAGTGAAGCATCGAAATCTGTAACTAGTGTCACAGGAATGGTTCAAAACATAGACAGAAGAAGAGTCAGTCTTCTTGTACTTAAGTCGGCATTGTCCCTTTTGTATTTAATTCCGTTGCAATTTCTGTGTTTCATCGTCAATAAGAGGGTCAGAGGGTACAGTAAACCTGAAGTGAATCATCGGAATCTATAACTAGTGTCACAGGAATGGTTCAAATCATCGACAGTGAGAAGAGTCAGTCTTCTTGTAATTAAGTCGGCATTGTGCCTTTAGTATTTAATTCCAATGCAATTTCTGTGTTTGATCGTCAATAGGGAGGTCAGAGGGATACAGTATATCTGAAGTGAAGTATCGGAATGTATAACTAGTGTCACAGGAATGGTTCAAACATAGTCAGTAAGAGGAGTCAGTCTTCTTGTACTTAAGTCGGCAATGCGCCTTTTGTATTTAAATCCGATGCAATCTCTGTGTTTCATCGTCAATAAGAACTCCAGAGGGATACAGTAAACCTGAAGTGAAGTATCGGAATCTAAAACTAGTGTCACAGGAATGGTTAATATCATAGACAATACTAGGAGTCAGTCTTCTTGTACTTAAGTCGGCATTGTACCTTTTGCACTTAATTCGGATGCAATTTCAGTGTTTCGTCGTCAATAAGTAGGTCCAAGGGATCCAGTAAACCTGAAGTGAAGCACCGGAATATATAACTAGTGTCACAGGAATGGTTCAAAACATAGTCAGTAAGAAGAGTCAGTCTTCTTGTACTTAAGTCGCCATTGTGCCCTTTGTATTAAATTCCGATGCAATTTCTGTGTTTCATCGTAAATAAGAAGGTCCAAGGGATACAGTAAACCTGGAGTGAAGCATCGGAATCAATACCTAGTGTCACAGGAATGGTTCAAATCATAGACAGTAAGAAGAGTCGGTCTTCTTGGACTTAATTCGGCACTGTGCCCTTTGGATTTGATTCCGATGCAATTTCTGTGATTCATCGTCAATAAGAAGGTCAGAGGGATACAGTAAACCTGCAGTGAAGCATCGGAATCTGTAACTAGTGTCACAGGAATGGTTCAAAACATAGTCAGTAAGAAGAGTCTGTCTTCTTGTACTTAAGTATGCATTGTGCCTTCTGTATTTAATTCCAATGCAATTTCTGTGTTTCATCGTCAATAAGAAGGTCCAAGGGATACAGTAAACCTGAAGTGAAGCATCGAAATGTATAACTAGTGTCACAGGAATGGTTCAAAACATAGACAGAAGAAGAGTCAGTCTTCTTGTACTTAAGTCGGCATTGTACCTTTTGTATTTCATTCCGTTGCAATTTCTGTGTTTCATCGTCAATAAGAGGGTCAGAGGGATATAGTAAACCTGAAGTGAAGCATCGGAAACTATAACTAGTGTCACAGGAATGGTAAAAACATAGCAAGTAGGAAGAGTCAGTGTTCTTGTACTTAAGTCGGCATTGTGCCTTTTGTATTTAATTCCGACGCAATTTCTGTATTTCATCGTCAATAAGAACGTCAGAGGGATACAGTAAATCTGAAGTGAAGCATCAGAATCTATAACTAGTGTTACAGGAATGGTTCAAAACATAGTCAGTAAGAAGTGTCAGTCATCCAGTAGTAAAGTCGGCATTGTGCATTTTGTATTTAATTCCGATGCAATTTCTGTATTTCATCGTCAATAAGTAGGTCCAAGGGAAACAGTAAACCTGATGTGAAGCATCGGAATCCATAACTAGTGTCACAGGAATGGTTCAAAACATAGACAGTGGGAAGAGTCAGTCTTCTTGTACTTAAGTTGGCATTGTGCCTTTAGTATTTAATTCCGATGCAATTTCTGTGTTTCATCGTCAATAAGAAGGTCAGAGGGATTCAGAAAACCTGAAGTGAAGCATCGGAATCTATAACTAGTGTCACAGGAATGGTTCAAAACATAGACAGTAGGAAGAGTCAGTCTTCTTGTACTTAAGTCGGCATTGTGCATTTTCCATTTAATTCCGATGTAATTTCTGTGTTTCATCGTCAATAAAAAGGTCCAAGGGATACAGTAAACCTGCAGTGAAGCATCGGAATCTGTAACCAGTGTCACAGGACTGGTTCAAAACGTAGATAGTAAGATGAGTCAGTCTTCTTGTACTTAAGTTGGCATTGTGCCTTTTTTATTTAATTCCGATGCAATTTCTGTGTTTCATCGTCAATCAGAAGGTCCAAGGGATACAGTAAACCTAGAGTGAGGCATCGAAATCTATTACTAGTGTCACAGGAATGGTTCAAAACATAGACAGTAAGAAGAGTCAGTCTTCTTGTAATTAATTCGGCATTGTGCATTTTGTATTTAATTCCGGCGCAATTACTGTGTTTCATCGTCAATAAGAACGTCAGAGGGATACAGTAAATCTGAAGTGAAGCATCGTAATCTATAACTAGTGTCACAGGAATGGTTCCAAACATAGTCAGTAAGAAGAGTCAGTCATCCTGTAGTAAAGTCGGCATTGTGCCTTCTGTATTTAATTCCAATGCAATTTCTGTGTTTCATCGTCAATAAGAAGGTCCAAGGGATACAGTAAACCTGATGTGAAGCATCGGAATCTATGACTAGTGTCACAGGAATGGTTCAAAACATAGACAGTGGGAAGAGTCAGTCTTCTTGTACTTAAGTCGGCATTGTGCCTTTTCCATTTAATTCCGATGCAATTTCTGTATATCATCGTCAATAAGAAGGTCCAAGATATAGTAAACCTGGAGTGAAGCATCGGAATCTATAACTAGCGACACAGGAATGGTTCAAAACATAGATAGTAAGAAGAGTCAATCTTCTAGTACTAAAGTCGGCATTGTGCCTTTTTTATTTAATTGCGATGCAATTTCTGTGTTTCATCGTCAATAAGAAGGTCCAAGGGATACAGTAATCCTGGAGTGAAGCATCGGAATCTATAACTAGTGTCACAGGAATGGTTCAAAACATCGACAGTGAGAAGAGTCAGTCTTCTTGTACTTAAGTCGGCATTGTGCCTTTAGTATTTAATTCCAATACAATTTCTGTGTTTGATCGTCAATAAGGAGGTCAGAGGGATACAGTATATCTGAAGTGAAGTATCGGAATCTATAACTAGTGTCACAGGAATGGTTCAAACATAGTCAGTAAGCGGAGTCAGTCTTCTTGTACTTAAGACGGCATTGTCCCTTTTGTATTTAATTCCGTTGCAATTTCTGTGTTTCATCGTCAATAAGAGGGTCAGAGGGATACAGTAAACCTGAAGTGAATCATCGGAATCTATAACTAGTGTCACAGGAATGGTTCAAATCATCGACAGTGAGAAGAGTCAGTCTTCTTGTACTTAAGTCGGCATTGTGCCTTTAGTATTTAATTCCAATGCAATTTCTGTGTTTGATCGTCAATAGGGAGGTCAGAGGGATACAGTATATCTGAAGTGAAGTATCGGAATCTATAACTAGTGTCACAGGAATGGTTCAAACATAGTCAGTAATAGGAGTCAGTCTTCTTGTACTTAAGTCGGCAATGCGCCATTTGTATTTAAATCCGATGCAATCTCTGTGTTTCATCGTCAATAAGAACTCCAGAGGGATACAGTAAACCTGAAGTGAAGCATCGGAATCTAAAACTAGTGTCACAGGAATGGTTAATATCATAGACAATAGGAGGAGTCAGTCTTCTTGTACTTAAGTCGGCATTGTACCTTTTGCACTTAATTCGGATGCAATTTCTGTGTTTCATCGTCAATAAGTAGGTCCAAGGGATCCAGTAAACCTGAAGTGAAGCACCGGAATCTATAACAGGTGTCACAGGAATGGTTTAAAACATAGTCAGTAAGAAGAGTCAGTCTTCTTGTACTTAAGTCGCCATTGTGCCCTTTGTATTAAATTCCGATGCAATTTCTGTGTTTCATCGTAAATAAGAAGGTCCAAGGGATACAGTAAACCTGGAGTGAAGCATCGGAATCAATACCTAGTGTCACAGGAATGGTTCGAATCATAGACAGTAAGAAGAGTCGGTCTTCTTGGACTTAATTCGGCACTGTGCCCTTTGGATTTGATTCCGATGCAATTTCTGTGATTCATCGTCAATAAGAAGGTCAGAGGGATACAGTAAACCTGCAGTGAAGCATCGGAATCTGTAACTAGTGTCACAGGAATGGTTCAAAACATAGTCAGTAAGAAGAGTCTGTCTTCTTGTACTTAAGACGGCATTGTGCCTTCTGTATTTAATTCCAATGCAATTTCTGTGTTTCATCGTCAATAAGAATGTCCAAGGGATACAGTAAACCTGAAGTGAAGCATCGAAATCTATAACTAGTGTCACAGGAATGGTTCAAAGCATAGACAGAAGAAGAGTCAGTCTTCTTGTACTTAAGTCGGCATTGTATCTTTTGTATTTCATTCCGTTGCAATTTCTGTGTTTCATCGTCAATAAGAGGGTCAGAGGGATACAGTAAACCTGAAGTGAAGCATCGGAAACTATAACTAGTGTCACAGGAATGGTAAAAACATAGCAAGTAGGAAGAGTCAGTCTTCTTGTACTTAAGTATGCATTGTGCCTTCACTATTTAATTCCGATGCAATTGCTGTGTTACATCGTCAATAAGAAGGTCCAAGGGATACAGTAACCCTGAAGGGAAGCATCGGCATCTATAACTAGTGTCACAGGAATGGTTCAAAGCATAGTCAGTAAGAAGAGTCAGTGTTCTCGTACTTAAGTCGGCATTGTGCCTTTTGTATTTAATTCCGATGTAATTTCTGTGTTTCATCGTCAATAAAAAGGTCCAAGGGATACAGTAAACCTGCAGTGAAGCATCGGAATCTGTAACCAGTGGCACAGGACTGGTTCAAAACGTAGACAGTAAGATGAGTCAGTCTTCTTGTACTTAAGTCGGCATTGTGCCTTTAGTATTTAATTCCAATGCAATTTCTGTGTTTGATCGTCAATAGGGAGGTCAGAGGAATACAGTATATCTAAAGTGAAGTATCGGAATCTATAACTAGTGTCACAGGAATGGTTCAAACATAGTCAGTAAGAGGAGTCAGTCGTCTTGTACTTAAGTCGGCAATGCGCCTTTTGTATTTAAATCCGATGCAATCTCTGTCTTTCATCGTCAATAAGAAGGTCAGAGGGATACAGTAAACCTGAAGTGAAGCATCGGAATCTAAAACTAGTGTCACAGGAATCGTTAAAATCATAGGCAATAGGAAGAGTCAGTCTTCTTGTACTTAAGACGGCATTGTGCCTTTTGCATTTAATTCCGATGCAATTTCTGTGTTTCATCGTCAATAAGTAGGTCCAACGGATCCAGTAAACCTGAAGTGAAGCACCGGAAAATATAACTAGTGTCACAGGAATGGTTCAAAACATAGTCAGTAAGAAGAGTCAGTCTCCTTGTACCTTAGTCGCCAGTGTGCGCTTTGTATTAAATTCCGATGCAATTTCTGTGTTTAATCGTAAATAAGAAGGTCCAAGGGATACAGTGAACCTGGAGTGAAGCATCGGAATCTACAACTAGTGTCACAGGAATGGTTCAAATCATAGACAGTAAGAAGAGTCAGTCTTCTTGTACTTAATTCGGCACTGTGGCCTTTGGATTTAAATCCGACGCAATTTCTATGTTTCATCGTCAATAAGAAGGTCAGAGGGATACAGTAAACCTGAAGTAAAGCATCGGAATCTATAACTAGTGTCACAGGAATGGTTCAAAACATAGTCAGTATGAAGAGTCAGTCTTCTTGTACCTAATTCGGCATTGGGCCTTTTGTATTTAATTCCGATGCAATTTCTGAGTTTCTTCGTCAATAAAAATACAGTAAACCTGAAGTGAAGCATCGAAATCTGTAACTAGTGTCACAGGAATGGTTCAAAACATAGACAGAAGAAGAGTCAGTCTTCTTGTACTTAAGTCGGCATTGTCCCTTTTGTATTTAATTCCGTTGCAATTTCTGTGTTTCATCGTCAATAAGAGGGTCAGAGGGATACAGTAAACCTGAAGTGAATCATCGGAATCTATAACTAGTGTCACAGGAATGGTAAAAACATAGAAAGTAGGAAGAGTCAGTGTTCTTGTACTTAAGTCGGCATTGTGCCTTTTGTATTTAATTCCGACGCAATTTCTGTGTTTCATCGTCAATAAGAACGTCAGAGGGATACAGTAAATCTGAAGTGAAGCATCAGAATCTATAACTAGTGTTACAGGAATGGTTCAAAACATAGTCAGTAAGAAGTGTCAGTCATCCAGTAGTAAAGTCGGCATTGTGCATTTTGTATTTAATTCCGATGCAATTTCTGTATTTCATCGTCAATAAGTAGGTCCAAGGGAAACAGTAAACCTGATGTGAAGCATCGGAATCCATAACTAGTGTCACAGGAATGGTTCAAAACATAGACAGTGGGAAGAGTCAGTCTTCTTGTACTTAAGTTGGCATTGTGCCTTTAGTATTTAGTTCCGATGCAATTTCTGTGTTTCATCGTCAATAAGAAGGTCAGAGGGATTCAGAAAACCTGAAGTGAAGCATCGGAATCTACAACTAGTGTCACAGGAATGGTTCAAAACATAGACAGTAGGAAGAGTCAGTCTTCTTGTACTTAAGTCGGCATTGTGCCTTTTCCATTTAATTCCGATGCAATTTCTGTATTTCATCGTCAATAAGAAGGTCCAAGATATAGTAAACCTGGAGTGAAGCATCGGAATCTATAACTGGTGCCACAGGAATGGTTCAAAACATAGACAGTAAGAAGAGTCAATCTTCTAGTAATTAAGCCGGCATTGTGCCTTTTTTATTTAATTGCGATGCAATTTCTGTGTTTCATCGTCAATAAGAAGGTCCAAGGGATACAGTAAACCTGGAGTGAAGCATCGGAATCTATAACTAGTGTCACAGGAATGGTTCAAAACATCGACAGTGAGAAGAGTCAGTCTTCTTGTACTTAAGTCGCCTTTGTGCCTTTAGTATTTAATTCCAATGCAATTTCTGTGTTTGATCGTCAATACGAAGGTCAGAGGGATACAGTATATCTGAAGTAAAGTATCGGAATCTATAACTAGTGTCGCAGGAATGGTTCAAATCATAGTCAGTAAGAGGAGTCAGTCTTCTTGTACTTAAGTCGGCAATGCGCCTTTTGTATTTAAATCCGATGCAATCTCTGTGTTTCATCGTCAATAAGAACTCCAGAGGGATACAGTAAACCTGAAGTGAAGCATCGGAATCTAAAACTAGTGTCACAGGAATGGTTAATATCATAGACAATAGGAGGAGTCAGTCTTCTTGTACTTAAGTCGGCATTGTACCTTTTGCACTTAATTCGGATGCAATTTCTGTGTTTCATCGTCAATAAGTAGGTCCAAGGGATCCAGTAAACCTGAAGTGAAGCACCAGAATAAATAACTAGTGTCACAGGAATGGTTCCAAACATAGTCAGTAAGAAGAGTCAGTCTTCTTGTACTTAAGTTGCCAGTGTGCCCTTTGTATTAAATTAAGATGCAATTTCTGTGTTTAATCGTAAATAAGAAGGTCCAAGGGATACAGTGAACCTGGAGTGAAGCATCGGAATCCATAACTAGTGTGACAGGAATGGTTCAAATCATAGACAGTAAGAAGAGTCAGTCTTCTTGTACTTAATTCGGCACTGTGGCCTTTGGATTTAATTCCGATGCAATTTCTGTGTTTCATCGTCAATAAGAAGGTCAGAGGGAAACAGTGAACCTGAAGTAAAGCATCGGAATCTATGACTAGTGTCACAGGAATGGTTCAAAACGTAGTCAGTAAGAAGTGTCAGTCATCTTGTACCTAAGTCGGCATTGTGCCTTTTGTATTTAAATCAGATTCAATTTCTGTGTTTCATCGTCAATAAGAAGGTCCAAAAGATACAGCAAAACCTGAAGTGAAGCATCGCAATCTGTAAATAGTGTCACAGAAATGGTAAAATCATAAGAAGTAGGAAGAGGCAGTCTTCTTGTACTTAAGTCGGCATTGTGCCTTTTCTATTTAATTCCGATGCAATTGCTGTGTTTCATCGTCAATTAGAAGGTCCAAGGGATACAGTAAACCTGCAGTGAAGCATCGGAATCTGTAACTAGTGTCACAGGAATGGTTCAAAGCATAGATAGTAAGATGAGTCAGTCTTCTTGTACTTAAGTCGGCATTCTAAATTTTTTATTAAATTCCGATGGAATTTCTGTGTTTCATCGTAAATAAAAAGTTCCAAGGGATACAGTAAACCTGGAGTGAAGCATCGGAATATATAACTAGTGTCACAGGAATGGTTCAAAACATCGACAGTAAGAAGAGTCAGTCTTCTTGTACTTAATTCGGCATTGTGCCTTTAGTATTTAATTCCAATGCAATTTCTGTGTTTGATCGTCAATAGGAAGGTCAGAGGGATACAGTAAATCTGAAGTGAAGCATCGGAATCTATAACTAGTGTTACAGGAATGGTTCAAAACATAGTCAGGAAGAAGAGTCAGTCTTCTTGTACTTAAGTCGGCATTGTCCCTTTTGTATTTAATTCCGTTGCAATTTCTGTGTTTCATCGTCAATAAGAGGGTCAGAGGGATACAGTAAACCTGAAGTGAATCATCGGAATCTATAACTAGTGTCACAGGAATGGTAAAAACATAGAAAGTAGGAAGAGTCAGTGTTCTTGTACTTAAGTCGGCATTGTGCCTTTTGTATTTAATTCCGACGCAATTTCTGTGTTTCATCGTCAATAAGAACGTCAGAGGGATACAGTAAATCTGAAGTGAAGCATCAGAATCTATAACTAGTGTTACAGGAATGGTTCAAAACATAGTCAGTAAGAAGTGTCAGTCATCCAGTAGTAAAGTCGGCATTGTGCATTTTGTATTTAATTCCGATGCAATTTCTGTATTTCATCGTCAATAAGTAGGTCCAAGGGAAACAGTAAACCTGATGTGAAGCATCGGAATCCATAACTAGTGTCACAGGAATGGTTAAAAACATAGACAGTGGGAAGAGTCAGTCTTCTTGTACTTAAGTTGGCATTGTGCCTTTAGTATTTAGTTCCGATGCAATTTCTGTGTTTCATCGTCAATAAGAAGGTCAGAGGGATTCAGAAAACCTGAAGTGAAGCATCGGAATCTATAACTAGTGTCACAGGAATGGTTCAAAACATAGACAGTAGGAAGAGTCAGTCTTCTTGTACTTAAGTCGGCATTGTGCCTTTTCCATTTAATTCCGATGCAATTTCTGTATTTCATCGTCAATAAGAAGGTCCAAGATATAGTAAACCTGGAGTGAAGCATCGGAATCTATAACTGGTGCCACAGGAATGGTTCAAAACATAGACAGTAAGAAGAGTCAATCTTCTAGTAATTAAGCCGGCATTGTGCATTTTTAATTTAATTGCGATGCAATTTCTGTGTTTCATCGTCAATAAGAAGGTCCAAGGGATACAGTAAACCTGGAGTGAAGCATCGGAATCTATAACTAGTGTCACAGGAATGGTTCAAAACATCGACAGTGAGAAGAGTCAGTCTTCTTGTACTTAAGTCGCCTTTGTGCCTTTAGTATTTAATTCCAATGCAATTTCTGTGTTTGATCGTCAATACGAAGGTCAGAGGGATACAGTATACCTGAAGTAAAGTATCGGAATCTATAACTAGTGTCACAGGAATGGTTCAAATCATAGTCAGTAAGAGGAGTCAGTCTTCTTGTACTTAAGTCGGCAATGCGCCTTTTCTATTTAAATCCGATGCAATCTCTGTGTTTCATCGTCAATAAGAACTCCAGAGGGATACAGTAAACCTGAAGTGAAGCATCGGAATCTAAAACTAGTGGCACAGGAATGGTTAATATCATAGACAGTAGGAAGAGTCAGTCTTCTTGTACTTAAGTCGGCATTGTGCCTTTTGTATTTAATTCCGATGCAATTTCTGTGTTTCATCGTCAATAAGTAGGTCCAAGGGATCCAGTAAACGTGAAGTGAAGCACCGGAATATATAACTAGTGTCACAGGAGTGGTTCAAAACATAGTCTGTAAGAAGAGTCAGTCTTCTTGAACTAAAGTCGCCATTGTGCCTTTTATATTAAATTCCGATGCAATTTCTGTGTTTCATCGTAAATAAGACGGTCCAAGGGATACAGTAAACCTGGAGTGAAGCATCGGAATATATCACTAGTGTTACAGGAATGGTTCAAATCATAGACAGTAAGAAGAGTCAGTCTTCTTGTACTTAATTCAGCACTGTGCCCTTTGGATTTAATTCCGATGCAATTTCTGTGTTTCATCGTCAATAAGAAGGTCCAAGGGGTACAGTAAACCTGAAGTGAAGCACCGGAATCTACAACTAGTGTTACAGGAATGGTTCAAAGCATAGTCAGTAAGAAGAGTCAGTCTTCTTGTACTTAAGTCGGCAATGTGCCTTTTGTATTTAATTCCGATGCAATTTCTGTGTTTTATCCTCAATACGAAGGTCCAAGGGATACAGTAAACCGGGAGTGAAGCATCGGAATCTATAACTAGTGTCACACGAATGGTTCAAACATAGTCAGTAAGAAGAGTCAGTCTTCTTGTACTTAAGTCGGCATTGTGCCTTTTGTATGTAATTCCGATGCAATTTCTGTGTTTCATCGTCAATAATAAGGTCCAAGGGATACAGTAAACCGGGAGTGAAGCATCGGAATCTATAACTAGTGTCACAGGAATGGTTCAAACATAGACAGTAGGAAGATTCAGTCTTCTTGTACTTAAGTCGGCATTGTGCCTTTAGTATTATTCCGATGCAATTTCTGTGTTTCATCGTCAATAAGTAGGTCCAAGAGATCCGGTAAACTTGAAGTGAAGGACTGGAATATATAACTAGTGTCACAGGAATGGTTCAAAACATAGTCAGTAAGAAGAGTCAGTGTTATTGTATTTAAGTCGCCATTGTGCCTTTTGTATTAAATTCCGATGCAATTTCTGTGTTTCATCGTAAATAAGAATGTCCAAGGGATACAGTAAACCTAGAGTGAAGCATCGGAATCTATAACTAGTGTCACAGGAATGGTTCAAATCATAGACAGTAAGAAGAGTCAGTCTTCTTGTACTTAATTCGGCACTGTGCCCTTTGGATTTAATTCCGATGCAATTTCTGTGTTTCATCGTTTATAAGAAGGCCAGAGGGATACAGTAAACCTGAAGTGAAGCATCGGAATCTATAACTAGTGTCACAGGAATGGTAAAAACATAGAAAGTAGGAAGAGTCAGTCTTCTTGTACTTAAGTCGACATAGTGCTTTCTCTATTTAATTCCGACGCATTTGCTGTGTTTCATCGTCAATAAGAAGGTCCAAGGGATACAGTAAACCTGAAGTGAAGCATCGGAATTAATAACTAGTGTCACAGGAATGGTTCAAAGCATAGTCAGTAAGAAGAGTCAGTGTTCTTGTACTTAAGTCGGCATTGTGCCTATTGTATTTAATTCCGATGCAATTTCTGTGTTTCATCGACAATATGAAGGTCCAAGGGATACAGTAAACCTGTAGTGAAGCATCAGAATCTGTAACTAGTGTCACGGGAATGGTTCAAAACATAGACAGTAAGATGAGTTAGTCTTCTTGTACTTAAGTCAGCATTGTGCCTTCTCAATTTAATTCCGATGCTATTGCTGTGATTCATCATCAATAAGAAGGTCCAAGGGATACAGTAAACCAGCAGTGAAGCATCGGAATCTGTAACTAGTGTCACAGGAATGGTTCAAAACATAGATAGTAAGATGAGTCAGTCTTCTTGTACTTAAGTCGTCATTGTGAATTTTTTATTAAATTCCGATGCAATCTCTGTGTTTCATCGTAAATAAGAAGGTCCAAGGGATACAGTAAACCTGGAGTTGAGCATCGGAATATATAACTAGTGTCACAGGAATGGTTCAAAACATCGACAGTAAGAAGAGTCAGTCTTCTTGTACTTAATTCGGCATTGTGCCTTTAGTATTTAATTCCAATGCAATTTCTGTGTTTGATCGTCAATAGGAAGGTCAGAGGGATACAGTAAATCTGAAGTGAAGCATCGGAATCTATAACTAGTGTTACAGGAATGGTTCAAAACATAGTCAGTAAGAAGTGTCAGTCTTCTTGAACTAAAGTCGCCATTGTGCCATTTGTATTAAATTCCGATGCAATTTCTGTGTTTCATCGTAAATAAACGGTCCAAGGGATACAGTAAACCTGGAGTGAAGCATCGGAATAATCACTAGTGTTACAGGAACAGTTCAAATCATAGACAGTAAGAAGAGTCAGTCTTCTTGTACTTAATTCAGCACTGTGCCCTTTGCATTTAATTCCGATGCAATTTCTGTGTTTCATCGTCAATAAGAAGGTCCAAGGGGTACAGTAAACCTGAAGTGAAGCACCGGAATCTACAACTAGTGTTACTGGAATGGTTCAAAACATAGTCAGTAAGAAGAGTCAGTCTTCTTGTACTTATGTCGGCAATGTGCCTTTTGTATTTAATTCCGATGCAATTTCTGTGTTTCATTGTCAATAAGGAGGTCCAAGGGATACAGTAAACCTGGAGTGAAGCATCGGAACCTATAACTAGTGTCACAGGAATGGTTCAAAGCATAGTCAGTAAGAAGAGTCAGTCTTCTTGTACTTATGTCGGCATTGTGCCTTTTCGATTTAATTCCGATGCAATTTTTGTGTTTTATCCTCAATACGAAGGTCCAAGGGATACAGTAAACCGGGAGTAAAGCATCGGAATCTATAACTGGTGTCACAGGAATGGTTCAAACATAGACAGTAGGAAGAATCAGTCTTCTTTTACTTAAGTCGGCATTGTGCGTTTTGTATTTAATTCCGATGCAATTTCTGTGTTTCATCGTCAATAAAAAGATCAGAGGGATACAGTAAATCTGAAGTGAAGCATTGGAATCTATAACTAGTGTCACAGGAATGGTTCAAAACATAGGCAGTAGGAAGAGGTAGTCTTCTTGTACTTAAGTCTGCACTGTGCCTTTTCTATTTAAATCCGATGCAATTTCTGTGTTTCATCGTCAATAAGAAGGTCCAAGGGATACAGTAAACCGGCAGTGAAGCATCGGAATCTATAACTAGTGTCACAGGAATGGTTCAAATCATAGACAGTAAGAAGAGTCAGTCTTCTTGTCCTTAATTCGGCACTGTGTCCTTTGGATTTAATTCCGATGCAATTTCTGTGTTTCATCGTTTATAAGAAGGTCAGAGGGATACAGTAAACCTGAAGTGAAGCATCAGAATCTATAACTAGTGTCACAGGAATGGTAAAAACATAGAAAGTAGGAAGAGTCAGTCCTCTTGTACTTAAGTCGACATTGTGCCTTCTCTATTTTATTCCGATGCAATTGCTGTGTTTCATCGTCAATAAGAAGGTCCAAGGGATACAGTAAACCTGAAGTGAAGCGTCGGAATCCATAACTAGTGTCACAGGAATGGTTCAAAACACAGACAGTGGGAAGAATCAGTCTTCTTGTGGTTAAGTCGGCATTGTGCCATTTGTATTTAATTCCGATGCAATTTCTGTGTTTCATCGTCAATAAGAAGGTCCAAGGGATACAGTAAACCTAGAGTGAAGCAACGGAATCTATAACTAGTGTCACGGGAATGGTTCAAAACACAGACAATTGGAAGAATCAGTCTTCTTGTACTTAAGTCGGCATTGTGCCATTTGTATTTAATTCCAATGCAATTTCTGTGTTTCATCATCAATAAGAAGGTCCAAGGGATACAGTAAACCGGGATTCAAGCATCGGAATCTATAAATAGCGTCACAGGAATGGTTCAAACATAGACAGTAGGATGGTTCAGTCTTCTTGTACTTAAGTCGGCATTGTGCCTTTTGTATTTAATTTCGAAGCAATTTCTGTGTTACATCGTCATTAAAAAGGTCAGAGGGATACAGTAAATCTGAAGTGAAGCATTGGAATCTATAACTAGTGTCACAGGAATTGTTCAAAACATAGGCAGTAGGAAGAGGCAGTCTTCTTGTACTTAAGTCTGCATTGTGCCATTCCTATTTAAATCCGATGCAATTTCTGTGTTTCATCGTCAATAAGAATGTCCAAGGGATACAGTAAACCGGGAGTGAAGCATCGGAATCTATAACTAGTGTCACAGGAACGGTTCAAACATAGACAGTAGGAAGATTCAGTCTTCTTGTACTTAAGTCGGCATTGTGCCTTTTGTATTTAATTCCGATGCAATTTCTGTGTTTCATCGTCAATAAGTAGGTCCAAGAGATCCGGTAAACTTGAAGTGAAGGACTGGAATATATAACTAGTGTCACAGGAATGGTTCAAAACATAGTCAGTAAGAAGAGTCAGTCTTCTTGAACTAAAGTCGCCATTGTGCCATTTCTATTAAATTCCGAAGCAATTTCTGTGTTTCATCGTAAATAAGACGGTCCAAGGGATACAGTAATCCTGGAGTGAAGCATCGGAATATATCACTAGTGTTACAGGTAAGGTTCAAATCATAGACAGTAAGAAGAGTCAGTCTTCTTGTACTTAATTCAGCACTGTGCCCTTTGGATTTAATTCCGATGCAATTTCTGTGTTTCATCGTTTATAAGAAGGTCAGAGGGATACAGTAAACCTGAAGTGAAGCATCGGAATCTATAACTAGTGTCACAGGAATGTTAAAAACGTAGACAGTAGGAAGAGTCAGTCTTCTTGTACTTAAGTCGACATTGTGCCTTCTCTATTTAATTCCGACGCAATTGCTGTGTTACATCGTCAATAAGAAGGACCAAGGGATACAGTAAACCTGAAGTGAAGCATCGGAATCCATAACTAGTGTCACAGGAATGGTTCAAAGCATAGTCAGTAAGAAGAGTCAGTGTTCTTGTACTTAAGTCGGCATTGTGACTTTTGTATTTAATTCCGATGCAATTTCTGTGTTTCATCGTCAATAAGAAGGTCCAAGGGATACAGTAAACCTGTAGTGAAGCATCGAAATCTATAACTAGTGTCACAGGAATGGTTCAAAACATAGACAGTAAGATGAGTTAGTCTTCTTGTACTTAAGTCGGCATTGTGCCTTCTCTATTTAATTCCGATGCAATTGCTGTGTTTCATCGTCAATAAGAAGGTCCAAGGGATACAGTAAACCTGCAGTGAAGCATCGGAATCTGTAACTAGTGTCACAGGAATGGTTCAAAACATAGATAGTAAGATGAGTCAGTCTTCTTGTACTTAAGTCGGCATTGTGCCTTTAGTATTTAATTCCAATGCAATTTCTGTGTTTGATCGTCAATAGGAAGGGCAGAGGTATACAGTAAATCTGAAGTGAAGCATCGGAATCTATAACTAGTGTTACAGGAATGGTTCAAAACATAGTCAGTAAGAAGAGTCAGTCTTCTTGTACTTAAGTCGGCAATGTGCCTTTTGTATTTAATTCCGATGCAATTTCTGTGTTTCATCGTCAATAAGTAGGTCCAAGGGATCCAGTAAACGTGAAGTGAAGCACCGGAATATATAACTAGTGTCACAGGAATGGTTCAAACCATAGTCAGTAAGAAGAGTCAGTCTTCTTGAACTAAAGTCGCCATTGTGCCATTTGTATTAAATTCCGAAGCAATTTCTGTGTTTCATCGTAAATAAGACGGTCCAAGGGATACAGTAAATCTGAAGTGAAGCATCGGAATCTATAACTAGTGTTACAGGAATGGTTCAAAACATAGTCAGTAAGAAGAGTCAGTCTTCTTGTACTTAAGTCGGCAATGTGCCTTTTGTATTTAATTCCGATGCAATTTCTGTGTTTCATCGTCAATAAGTAGGTCCAAGGGATCCAGTAAACGTGAAGTGAAGCACCGGAATATATAACTAGTGTTACAGGAATGGTTCAAATCATAGACAGTAAGAAGAGCCAGTCTTCTTGTACTTAATTCAGCACTGTGCCCTTTGGATTTAATTCCGATGCAATTTCTGTGTCTCATCGTCAATAAGAAGGTCCAAGGGGTACAGTAAACCTGAAGTGAAGCACCGGAATCTACAACTAGTGTTACAGGAATGGTTCAAAACATAGTCAGTAAGAAGAGTCAGTCTTCTTGTACTTA
This sequence comes from Schistocerca piceifrons, assembly GCF_021461385.2. Classification (NCBI taxonomy): domain Eukaryota; kingdom Metazoa; phylum Arthropoda; class Insecta; order Orthoptera; family Acrididae; genus Schistocerca; species Schistocerca piceifrons. The sequence continues at coordinate 9,405 of NW_025728450.1, read as the reverse complement.
AGTCGGCAATGTGCCTTTTGTATTTAATTCTGATGCAATTTTTGTGTTTCATTGTAAGGAGGTCGAAGGGATACAGTAAACCTGGAGTGAAGCATCGGAACCCATAACTAGTGTCACAGGAATGGTTCAAAGCATAGTCAGTAAGAAGAGTCAGTCTTCTTGTACTTATGTCGGCATTGTGCCTTTTGTATTTAATTCCGATGCAATTTTTGTGTTTTATCCTCAATACGAAGGTCCAAGGGATACAGTAAACCGGGAGTGAAGCATCGGAATCTATAACTAGTGTCACAGGAATGGTTCAAACTTAGTCAGTTAGAAGAGTCAGTCTTCTTGTACTTAAGCCGGCATTGTGCCTTTTGTATTTAATTCCGATGCAATTTCTGTGTTTCATCGTTAATAAAAAGGTCAGAGGGATACAGTAAATCTGAAGTGAAGCATTGGAATCTATAACTAGTGTCACAGGAATGGTTCAAAAAATTGGCAGTAGGAGGAGGCAGTCTTCTTGTACTTAAGTCTGCATTGTGCCTTTTCTATTTAAATCCGATGCAATTTCTGTGTTTCATCGTCAATAAGAAGGTCCAAGGGATACAGTAAACCGGGAGTGAAGCATCGGAATCCATAACTAGTGTCACAGGAATGGTTCAAACATAGACAGTAGGAAGATTCAGTCTTCTTGTACTTAACTGGGCATTGTGCCTTTTGTATTTAATTCCTATGCAATTTTTGTGTTTCATCGTCAATAAGTAGGTCCAAGAGATCCGGTAAACTTGAAGTGAAGGACTGGAATATATAACTATTGTCACAGGAATGGTTCAAAGCATAGTCAGTAAAAAGAGTCAGTGTTCTTGTATTTAAGTCGCCATTGTGCCTTTTGTATTAAATTCCGATGCAATTTCTGTGTTTCATCGTCAATAAGAACGTCAGAGGGACACAGTAAATCTGAAGTGAAGCATCGGAATCTATAACTAGTGTCACAGGAATGGTTCAAACCAAAGTCAGTAAGAAGAGTCAGTCATCTTGTACTAAAGTCGGCATTGTGCCTTTTGTATTTAATTCCGATGCAATTTCTGTATATCATCGTCAATAAGAAGGTCCAAGGGATACAGTAAACCTAGAGTGAAGCATCGGAATCTATAACTAGTGTCACGGGAATGGTTCAAATCATAGACAGTAAGAAGACTCAGTCTTCTTGTACTTAATACGGCACTGTGCCCCTTGGATTTAATTCCGATGCAATTTCTGTGTTTCATCGTTTATAAGAAGGTCAGAGGGATGCAGTGAACCTGAAGGTAAGCATCAGAATCTATAACTAGTGTCACAGGAATGGTAAAAACATAGAAAGTAGGAAGAGTCAGTCTTCCTGTACTTAAGTCGACATTGTGCCTTCTCTATTTAATTCCGACGCAATTGCTGTGTTTCATCGTCAATAAGAAGGTCCAAGGGATACAGTAAACCTGAAGTGAAGCATCGGAATCCATAACTAGTCTCACAGGAATGGTTCAAAGCATAGTCAGTAAGAAGAGTCAGTGTTCTTGTACTTAAGTCGGCATTGTGCCTTTTGTATTTATTTCCGATGCAATTTCTGTGTTTCATCGTCAATAAGAAGGTCCAAGGGATACAGTAAACCTGTATAGAAGCATCGGAATCTGTAACTAGTGTCACAGGAATGGTTCAAATCATGGACAGTAAGATGAGTTAGTCTTCTTGTACTTAAGTCGGCATTGTGCATTTTTTATTTAATTACGATGCAATTTCTGTGTTTCATCGTCAATAAGAAGGTCCAAGGGATACAGTAAACCTAGAGTGAAGCATCGGAATCTATTACTAGTGTCACAGGAATGGTTCAAAACATAGACAGTAAGAAGAGTCAGTCTTCTTGTACTTAATTCGCCATTGTGCATTTTGTATTTAATTCCGACGCAATTTCTGTGTTTCATCGTCAATAAGAACGTCAGAGGGACACAGTAAATCTGAAGTGAAGCATCGGAATCTATAACTAGTGTCACAGGAATGGTTCAAACCAAAGTCAGTAAGAAGAGTCAGTCATCTTGTACTAAAGTCGGCATTGTGCCTTTTGTATTTAATTCCGATGCAATTTCTGTATATCATCGTCAATAAGAAGGTCCAAGGGATACAGTAAACCTAGAGTGAAGCATCGGAATCTATAACTAGTGTCACAGGAATGGTTCAAAACATAGACAGACGAAGAGTCAGTCTTCTTGTACTTAAGTCGGCATTGTATCTTTTGTATTTAATTCCGTTGCAATTTCTGTGTTTCATCGTCAATAAGAGGGCCAGAGGGATACAGTATACCTGAAGTGAAGCATAGGAATCTATAAATAGTGTCACAGGAATGGTAAAAACATAGAAAGTAGGAAGAGTCAGTCTTCTTGTACTTAAGTCGGCATTGTGCCTTTTGTATTTAATTCCGATGCAATTTCTGTGTTTCATCGTCAATAAGAAGGTCCAAGGGATACAGTAAACCTGTAGTGAAGCATCGGAATCTGTAACTAGTGTCACAGGAATGGTTCAAAACATAGACAGTAAGATGGGTCAGTCTTCTCGTACTTAAGTCGTCATTGTGGCTTATTTATTTAATTCCGATGCAATATCTGTGTTTCATCGTCAATAAGGAGGTCCAAGGGATACAGTAAACCTAGAGTGAAGCATCGGAATCTATAACTAGTGTCACAGGAATGGTTCAAAACATCGACAGTAAGAAGAGTCAGTCTTCTTGTACTTAATTCGGCATTGTGCCTTTAGTATTTAATTCCAATGCAATTTCTGTGTTTGATCATCAATAGGAAGGTCAGAGGGATACAGTAAATCGGAAGTGAAGCATCGGAATCTATAACTAGTGTCACAGGAATGGTTCAAATCATAGTCAGTAAGAAGAGTCAGTCTTCTTGTATTCAAGTCGCCATTGTGCCTTTTGACTTAAATTCCGATGCAATTTCTGTGTTTAATCGTAAATAAGAAGGTCCAAGGAATACAGTAAACCTGGAGTGAAGCATCGGAATCTATAACTAGTTTCACAGGAATGGTTCAAATCATAGCCAGTAAGAAGAGTGAGTTTTCTTGTACTTAATTCGGCACTGTGCCCTATGGATTTAATTCCGATGCAATTTCTGTGTTTCATCGTCAATAAGAAGGTCAGAGGGATACAGTAAGCCTGGAGTGAAGCATCGGAATCTGTAACTAGTGTCACAGGAATGGTTCAAAACATAGGCAGTAAGAAGAGTCAGTCTTCTTGTACTAAGTCGGCATTGTGCCTTTTGTATTTAATTCCGATGCAATTTCTGAGTTTTATCGTCAATAAGAAGGTCCAAGGGATACAGTAAACCTAAAGTGAAGCATCGAAATCTATAACTAGTGTCACAGGAATGGTTCAAAACATAGACAGACGAAGAGTCAGTCATCTTGTACTTAAGTCGGCATTGTCCCTTTTGTATTTAATTCCGTTGCAATTTCTGTGTTTCATCGTCAATAAGAGGGTCAGAGGGATACAGTAAACCTGAAGTGAAGCATCGGAATCTATAACTAGTGTCACAGGAATGGTAAAAACATAGAAAGTTGGAAGAGTCAGTCTTCTTGTACTTAAGACGACATTGTGCCTTCTCTATTTAATTCCGACGCAATTGCTGTGCTTCATCGTCAATAAGAAGGTCCAAGGGATACAGTAAACCTGTAGTGAAGCATCGGAATCTGTAACTAGTGTTACAGGAATGGTTCAAAACATAGACAGTAAGATGGGTCAGTCTTCTTGTACTAAAGTCGGCATTGTGCCTTTTGTATTTAATTCCGATGCAATTTCTGTATATCATCGTCAATAAGAAGGTCCAAGGGATACAGTAAACCTAGAGTGAAGCATCGGAATCTATAACTAGTGTCACAGGAATGGTTCAAAACATAGACAGACGAAGAGTCAGTCTTCTTGTACTTAAGTCGGCATTGTCCCTTTTGTATTTAATTCCGTTGCAATTACTGTGTTTCATCGTCAATAAGAGGGTCAGAGGGATACAGTAAACCTGAAGTGAAGCATCGGATTCTATAACTAGTGTCACAGGAATGGTAAAAACATAGAAAGTTGGAAGAGTCAGTCTTCTTGTACTTAAGTCGACATTGTGCCTTCTCTATTTAATTCCGACGCAATTGCTGTGTTTCATCGTCAATAAGAAGGTCCAAGGGATACAGTAAACCTGGAGTGAAGCATCGGAATCTGTAACTAGTGGCACAGGAATGGTTCAAAACATGGACAGTAAGATGAGTCAGTCTTCTTCTACTTAAGTCGGCATTGTGCCTTTTTTATTTAATTCCGATGCAATTTCTGTGTTTCATCGTCAATAAGAAGGTCTAAGGGATACAGTAAACCTAGAGTGAAGCATCGGAATCTATTGCTAGTGTCACAGGAATGGTTCAAATCATAGACAGCAAGAGGAGTCAGTCTTCCTGTACTTAATTCGGCATTGTGCCTTTTGGGATTACTTCCGACGCAATATCTGTGTTTCATCGTCAATAAGAACGTCAGAGGGATACAGTAAATCTGAAGTGAAGCATCGGAAATTATAACTAGTCTCACAGGAAAGGTTCAAATCATAGTCAGTAAGAAGAGTCAATCTTCTTGTACTAAAGTCGGCATTGTGCCTTTTGTATTTGATTCCGATGCAATTTCGGTGTTTCATCGTCAATAAGAAGGTCCAAGGGATACAGTAAACCTGGAGTGAAGCATCGGAATCTATGACAAGTGTCACAGGGATAATTCAAGGTATAGACAGTAAGAAGAGTCAGTATTCTTGTACTTTAGTCGGCATTGTGCATTTTGTATTTAATTCCGATGCAAATTCTGTGTTTCATCGTCAATAAGAAGGACCAAGGGATACAGTAAACCTGAAGTGAGGCACCGGACTCTATAACTAGTGTCACAGGAATGGTTCAAAAGATAGTCAGTAAGAACAGTCAGTCTTCTTGTACTTAAGTCGGCATTGTGCTTTTTGTAATTAATTCCGATGCAATTTCTGTGTTTCATCGTCAATAAGAAGGTCAGAGGGATACAGTAAACCTGTAGTGAAGCATCGGAATCTATAACTAGTGTCACAGGAATGGTTAAAGGCATAGACAGTAGGAAGAGTCAGACTTCTTGTACTGAAGTCGGCATTGCGCCTTTTGTATTTAATTTTGTATTTTGTAATTAATTCCGATGCAATTTCTGTGTTTCATCGTCAATAAGAAGGTCCAAGGGATACAGTAAACCTGAAGTGAAGCATGGGAATCTATAACTAGTGTTACAGGAATGGTTCAAAACATAGTCAGTAAGAAGAGTCAGTCTTCTTGTACTTAAGTCGGCATTGTGCCTATTTTTTTTAATTCCGATGCAATTTCTGTGTTTCATCGTTAATAAGAAGGTCCAAGGGATACAGTAAACCTAGAGTGAAGCATCGGAATCTATTACTAGTGTCACAGGAATGGTTCAAATCATAGACAGTAAGAAGAGTCTGTCTTCTTGTACTTAAAACGGAATTGTGCCTTTTGTATTTACTTCCGATGCAATATCCGTGTTTCATCGTCAATAAGAACGTCAGAGGTATACAGTAAATCTGAAGTGAAGCATCGGAATCTATACCTAGTGTCACAGGAAAGGTTCAAAACTTAGTCAGTAAGAGGAGTCAGTCTTCTTGTACTAAAGTCGGCATTGTGCCTTTTTTATTTAATTCCGATGCAATTTCTGTGTTTCATCGTCAATAAGAAGGTCTAAGGGACACAGTAAACCTGGAGTGAAGCATCGGAATCTGTAACTAGTGGCACAGGAATGGTTCAAAACATAGACAGTAAGATGAGTCAGTCTTCTTCTACTTAAGTCGGCATTGTGCCTTTTTTATTTAATTCCGATGCAATTTCTGGGTTTCATCGTCAATAAGAAGGTATAAGGGATACAGTAAACCTAGAGTGAAGCATCGGAATCTATAACTAGTGTCACAGGAATGGTTCAAAACATAGACAGACGAAGAGTCAGTCTTCTTGTACTTAAGTCGGCATTGTCCCTTTTGTATTTAATTCCGTTGCAATTACTGTGTTTCATCGTCAATAAGAGGGTCAGAGGGATACAGTAAACCTGAAGTGAAGCATCGGATTCTATAACTAGTGTCACAGGAATGGTAAAAACATAGAAAGTTGGAAGAGTCAGTCTTCTTGTACTTAAGTCGACATTGTGCCTTCTCTATTTAATTCCGACGCAATTGCTGTGTTTCATCATCAATAAGAAGGTCCAAGGGATACAGTAAACCTGGAGTGAAGCATCGGAATCTGTAACTAGTGGCACAGGAATGGTTCAAAACATGGACAGTAAGATGAGTCAGTCTTCTTCTACTTAAGTAGGCATTGTGCCTTTTTTATTTAATTCCGATGCAATTTCTGTGTTTCATCGTCAATAAGAAGGTCTAAGGGATACAGTAAACCTAGAGTGAAGCATCGGAATCTATTGCTAGTGTCACAGGAATGGTTCAAATCATAGACAGCAAGAGGAGTCAGTCTTCCTGTACTTAATTCGGCATTGTGCCTTTTGGGATTACTTCCGACGCAATATCTGTGTTTCATCGTCAATAAGAACGTCAGAGGGATACAGTAAATCTGAAGTGAAGCATCGGAAATTATAACTAGTCTCACAGGAAAGGTTCAAATCATAGTCAGTAAGAAGAGTCAATCTTCTTGTACTAAAGTCGGCATTGTGCCTTTTGTATTTGATTCCGATGCAATTTCGGTGTTTCATCGTCAATAAGAAGGTCCAAGGGATACAGTAAACCTGGAGTGAAGCATCGGAATCTATGACAAGTGTCACAGGGATAATTCAAGGTATAGACAGTAAGAAGAGTCAGTATTCTTGTACTTTTGTCGGCATTGTGCATTTTGTATTTAATTCCGATGCAAATTCTGTGTTTCATCGTCAATAAGAAGGACCAAGGGATACAGTAAACCTGAAGTGAGGCACCGGACTCTATAACTAGTGTCACAGGAATGGTTCAAAAGATAGTCAGTAAGAACAGTCAGTCTTCTTGTACTTAAGTCGGCATTGTGCTTTTTGTAATTAATTCCGATGCAATTTCTGTGTTTCATCGTCAATAAGAAGGTCAGAGGGATACAGTAAACCTGTAGTGAAGCATCGGAATCTATAACTAGTGTCACAGGAATGGTTAAAGGCATAGACAGTAGGAAGAGTCAGACTTCTTGTACTGAAGTCGGCATTGCGCCTTTTGTATTTAATTCCGATGCAATTTCTGTGTTTCATCGTCAATAAGAAGGTCCAAGGGATACAGTAAACCTGAAGTGAAGCATGGGAATCTATAACTAGTGTTACAGGAATGGTTCAAAACATAGTCAGTAAGAAGAGTCAGTCTTCTTGTACTTAAGTCGGCATTGTGCCTATTTTTTTTAATTCCGATGCAATTTCTGTGTTTCATCGTTAATAAGAAGGTCCAAGGGATACAGTAAACCTAGAGTGAAGCATCGGAATCTATTACTAGTGTCACAGGAATGGTTCAAATCATAGACAGTAAGAAGAGTCTGTCTTCTTGTACTTAAAACGGAATTGTGCCTTTTGTATTTACTTCCGATGCAATATCCGTGTTTCATCGTCAATAAGAACGTCAGAGGTATACAGTAAATCTGAAGTGAAGCATCGGAATCTATACCTAGTGTCACAGGAAAGGTTCAAAACTTAGTCAGTAAGAAGAGTCAGTCTTCTTGTACTAAAGTCGGCATTGTGCCTTTTTTAATTCCGATGCAATTTCTGTGTTTCATCGTCAATAAGAAGGTCTAAGGGATACAGTAAACCTGGAGTGAAGCATCGGAATCTGTAACTAGTGGCACAGGAATTATTCAAAACATAGACAGTAAGATGAGTCAGTCTTCTTCTACTTAAGTCGGCATTGTGCCTTTTTTATTTAATTCCGATGCAATTTCTGGGTTTCATCGTCAATAAGAAGGTATAAGGGATACAGTAAACCTAGAGTGAAGCATCGGAATCTATTGCTAGTGTCACAGGAATTGTTCAAATCATAGACAGCAAGAAGAGTCAGTCTTCATGTACTGAAGTCGGCATTGTGCCTTTTGTATTTAATTCCTATGCAATTTCTGTCTTTCATCGTCAATAAGAAGGTCCTAGGGATAGAGTAAACCTGAAGTTAAGCACCGAAATCTATAACTAGTGTCACATGAATGGTTCAAAACATAGTCAGTAAGAAGAGTCAGTCATCTTGTACTTAAGTCGGCATTGTGCCTTTTGTATTTAATTCCGATGCAATTTCTGCGTTTCATCGTCAATAAGAAGGTCCAAGGGATACAGTAAACCTGGAGTAAAGAATCGGAATTTATAACTAGTGTCACATGAATGGTTCAAAACATAGACAGTAAGAAGAGTAAGTCTTCCTGTACTTAATTCGGCATTGTGCCTTTTGGGATTACTTCCGACGCAATATCTGTGTTTCATCGTCAATAAGAACGTCAGAGGGATACAGTAAATCTGAAGTGAAGAATCGGAATCTATAACTAGTGTCACAGGAATGGTTCAAAACATAGTCAGTAAGAAGAGTCAGTCATCTTGTACTTAAGTCGGCATTGTGCCTTTTGTATTTAATTACGATGCAATTTCTGTGTTTCATCGTCAATAAGAAGGTCAAAGGGATACAGTAAGACTGGAGTGAAGCATCGGAATCTATAACTAGTGTCTCAGCGATGGTTAAAACATAGACAGTAGGAAGAGTCAGTCTTCTTGTACTTAAGTCGGCATTGAGCCATTTCTATTTAATTCCGATGCAATTTCCGTGTTTCATCGTCAATAAGAAGGTCCAAGGGATACGGTAAACGTGGAGTGAAGCATCGTAATCCATAACTAGTGTCACAGGAATGGTTCAAAACATAGTCAGTAAGAAGAGTCAGTCTTCTTGTACTTAAGTCGGCATTGTGCCTTTTGTATTTAATTCCGATGCAATTTCTGTGTTTCACCGTCAATAAGAAGGTCCAAGGGATACAGTAAACCGGGAGTGAAGCATCGGAATCTATAACTAGTGTCACAGGAATGGTTCAAAGCATAGTCAGTAAGAAGTATCAGTCTTCTTGTACTTAAGTCGGCATTGTGCCTTTTGTATTATTTTCCGATGCAATTTCTGTGTTTCATCGTCAGTAAGAAGGTCCAAGGGATACAGTAAACCTCGAGTGAAGCACGGGAATCTATAGCTAGTGTCACAGGAATGGTTCAAAACATAGTCAGTGAGAACAGTCAGTCTTCTTGTACTTAAGTCGGCATTGTGCCTTTTTTATTTAATTCCGATGCAATTTCTGTGTTTCATCGTAAATAAGAAGGTCTAAGGGATACAGTAAACCTAGAGTGAAGCATCGGAATCTATTGCTAGTGTC
>NW_025728449.1:0-56299 GCF_021461385.2 Schistocerca piceifrons | reverse complement strand
GGAATCTATAACTAGTGTCACAGGAATGGTTCAAAACATAGAGAGTAAGATGAGACAGTCTTCTTGTACTTAAGTCGGCATTGAGCATTTTGTATTTCATTCCGATGCAATTTCTGTGTTTCGTCGTCAATATAAGGTCAGAGGGATACAGTAAACCTGAAGTGAAGCATCAGAATCTATAACTTCTGTCACAGGAATGGTACAAACATAGACATTAAGAAGAGTCAGTTTTCTTGTACTTTAGTCGGCATTGTGCTTTTTGAATTTAATTCCGATGCAAATTCTGTGTTTCATCGTCAATAAGAAGGTCACAGGGATACAGTAAAGCTGAAGTGAAGCATCGGAATCTATAACTAGTGTCACAGGAATGGTTCAAAACATAGACGGTAAGGAGAGTCAGTTTTCTTGTACTTAAGTCGGCATTGCGCCATTTGTATTTAATTCCGATGCAATTTCTGTGTTTCATCGTCAATAAGAAGGTCAGAGGGATACAGTAAACCTGAAGTGAAGCATCGGAATCTATAACTAGCGTCACAGGAATGGTTCAACACATAGACAGTAAGAAGAGTCAGTTATCTTGTACTTAAGTCGGTATTGTGCCTTTTGTATTTAATTCCGATGCTATTTCTGTGTTTCATCGTCAATAAGAAGGTCAGAGGGATACAGTAAACCGGAAGTGAAGCATCGGAATCTATAACTAGTGTCACAGGAATGGTTCAAAACATAGACAGTAAGAAGAGTCAGTTTTCAAGTACATAAGTCGGCACTGTGCGTTTTGTATTTAATTCCGATGCAATTTTTGTGTTTCATCGCCAATAAGATGTCAGAGGGAGGCAGTGAACCTGAAGTCGAGCATCCGAATCCATAACTAGTGTCACAGGAAAGGTTCAAAACATAGACAGTAAGAAGAGCCAATCTTCTTGTACTTGAGTCGGCATTGTGCCTATTGTATTTAATTCCGATGCAATTTCTGTGTTTCATCGTCAATAAGAAGGTCACAGGGATACAGTAAAGCTGAAGTGAAGCATCGGAATCTATAACTAGTGTCACAGGAATGGTTCAAAACATAGAGAGTAAGATGAGACAGTCTTCTTGTACTTAAGTCGGCATTGAGCATTTTGTATTTCATTCCGATGCAATTTCTGTGTTTCGTCGTCAATATAAGGTCAGAGGGATACAGTAAACCTGAAGTGAAGCATCAGAATCTATAACTTCTGTCACAGGAATGGTACAAAACATAGACATTAAGAAGAGTCAGTTTTCTTGTACTTTAGTCGGCATTGTGCTTTTTGAATTTAATTCCGATGCAAATTCTGTGTTTCATCGTCAATAAGAAGGTGACAGGGATACAGTAAAGCTGAAGTGAAGCATCGGAATCTATAACCAGTGTCACAGGAATGGTTCAAAACATAGACGGTAAGGAGAGTCAGTTTTCTTGTACTTAAGTCGGCATTGCGCCATTTGTATTTAATTCCGATGCAATTTCTGTGTTTCATCGTCAATAAGAAGGTCAGAGGGATACAGTAAACCTGAAGTGAAGCATCGGAATCTATAACTAGCGTCACAGGAATGGTTCAAAACATAGACAGTAAGAAGAGTCAGTTTTCTTGTACTTAAGTCGGCATTGTGCGTTTTGTATTTAATTCCGATGCAATTTCTGTGTTTCATCGCCAATAAGAAAGTCAGAGGGAGGCAGTGAACCTGAAGTCGAGCATCCGAATCCTTAACTAGTGCCACAGGAAAGGTTTAAAACATAGACAGTAAGAAGAGCCAGTCTTCTTGTACTAGAGTCGGCATTGAGCCTTTTGTATTTAATTCCGATGCAATTTCTGTGTTTCATCGTCAATAAGAAGGTCAGAGGGATACAGTAAAGCTGAAGTCAAGCATCGGAATCCATAACTAGTGTCACAGGAATGGTTCAAAACTTAGACACTAAGAAGAGTCAGTTTTCTTGTACTTATGTCGGCATAGTGCTTTTTGTATTTAATTCCGATGTACGTTCTGTGTTTCATCATCAATAAGAAGGTCAGTGGGATACAGTAAACCTGAAGTGAAGCATCGGAATCTATAACTAGTGTCACAGGAATGGTTCAAACATAGACAGTAAGAAGAGTCAGATTTCTTGTACTTAAGTCGGCATTGTGCCTTTTGTATTTAATTCCGTTGCAATTTCTATGTTTCTTAGTCAATACGAAGGTCAGAGGGATACAGTAAACCTGAGGTGAAGCATCGGAATCTATAACTAGTGTCACAGGAATGGTTCAAAACATAGACAGTAAGAAGAGTCAATTTTCGTGTACTTAAGTCGGCATTGTGCCTTTTCTATTTAATTCCGATGCAATTTCTGTGTTTCATCGTCAATAAGAAGGTCACAGGGATACAGTAAACCTGAAGTGAAGCATCGGAATCTATAACTAGCGTCACAGGAATGGTTCAAAACATAGACAGTAAGAAGAGTCAGTTTTCTTGTACTTAAGCCGGCATCGTGCCTTTTGTATATAATTCCTACGCAATATCTGTGTTTCATCGTCAATAAGAAGGTCAGAGGGATACAGTAAACCGGAAGTGAAGCATCGGAATCTATAACTAGTGTCACAGGAATGGTTCAAAACATAGACAGTAAGAAGAGTCAGTTTTCAAGTACATAAGTCGGCACTGTGCGTTTTGTATTTAATTCCGATGCAATTTTTGTGTTTCATCGCCAATAAGAAGTCAGAGGGAGGCAGTGAACCTGAAGTCGAGCATCCGAATCCATAACTAGTGTCACAGGAAAGGTTCAAAACATAGACAGTAAGAACAGCCAATCTTCTTGTACTTGAGTCGGCATTGTGCCTATTGTATTTAATTCCGATGCAATTTCTGTGTTTCATCGTCAATAAGAAGGTCACAGGGATACAGTAAAGCTGAAGTGAAGCATCGGAATCTATAACTAGTGTCACAGGAATGGTTCAAAACATAGAGAGTAAGATGAGACAGTCTTCTTGTACTTAAGTCGGCATTCAGCATTTTGTATTTCATTCCGATGCAATTTCTGTGTTTCGTCGTCAATATATGGTCAGAGGGATACAGTAAACCTGAAGTGAAGCATCAGAATCTATAACTCCTGTCACAGGAATGGTACGAAACATAGACAGTAAGAAGAGTCAGTTTTCTTGTACTTTAGTCGGCATTGTGCTTTTTGAATTTAATTCCGATGCAAATTCTGTGTTTCATCGTCAATAAGATGGTCAGAGGGATACAGTAAACCTGAAGTGAAGCATCGGAATCTATAACTAGCGTCACAGGAATGGTTCAAATCATAGACAGTAAGAAGAGTCAGTTTTCTTGTACTTAAGTCGGCATTGTGCGTTTTGTATTTAATTCCGATGCAATTTCTGTGTTTCATCGCCAATAAGAAGGTCAGAGGGATACAGTAAACCTGAAGTTAAGCATCGGAATCTATAACTAGTGTCACAGGAATGGTTCAAAACATGGACAGTAAGAAGAGTCAGTTTTCTTGTACTTAAGTCTTAATTGTGCCCTTTGTATTTAATTCCGATGAAGTTTCTGTGTTTCATCGTCAATAAGAAGGTCAGAGGAATACAGTAAACCTGAAGTTAAGCATCGGAATCTATAACTAGTGTCACAGGAATGGTTCAAAACATGGACAGTAAGAAGAGTCAGTTTTCTTGTACTTAAGTCGGCATTGTGCCTTTTGTATTTAATCCCGATGCAATATCTGTGTTTCATCGTCTATGAGAAGGTCAGAGGGATAAAGTAAACCTGAAGTGAAGCATCGGAATCTACAACTAGTGTCACAGGAATGGTTCAAAACATAGACAGTAAGAAGAGTCAGTTTTCTTGTACTTAAATCGGCATTGTTCCTTTTGTATTTAATTCCGATGCAATTATTGTGTTTCACCGCCAATAAAAAGTTCAGAGGGAGGCAGTGAACCTGAAGTCGAGCATCCGAATCCATAACTAGTGTGACAGGAATGGTTCAAATCATAGACAGTAAGAAGAGCCAGACTTCTTGTACTTGGGTCGGAATAGTGCCTTTTGTATTTAATTCCGATGCAATATCTGTGTTTCATCGACAATAAGGAGGTCAGAGGGATACAGTAATCCTGAAGTGAATAATCGGAATCTATAACTAGTGTCAAAGGAATGGTTCAAAACATAGACAGTAAGAAGAGCCAGTCTTCTGGAACTTGAGTCGGAATTGTGCCTTTTGTATTTAAGTCCGATGTAATTTCTGTGTTTCATCGTCAATAAGAAGGTCAGAGGGCTACAGTAAAGCTGAAGTGAAGCATTTGAATCTATTACTAGCGTCACAGGAATGGTTCAAAACATAGAGAGTAAGATGAGACAGTCCTCTTGTACTTAAGTCGGCATTGAGCATTTTGTATTTAATTCCGATGCAATTTCTGTGTTTCATCGTCAATATAAGGTCAGAGGGATACAGTGAACCTGAAGTGAAGCATCGGCATCTATAACTAGTGTCACAGGAATAGATCAAAACATAGACTGTAAGAAAAGTCAGTTTTCTAGTACTTAAGTCGGCATTGTGCCTTTTGAATTTAATTCCGATGCAAATTCTGTGTTTCGTCGTCAATAAGAAGGTCCAAGGGATACATTAATCCTGAAGTGAAGCATCGGAATCTATAACTAGTGTCACATGAATGGTTCAAAACATAGACAGTAAGAAGAGTCTGTTTTCTTGTACTTAAGTAGGCATTGTCCCTTTTGTATTTAATTCCGATGCAATTTCTGTGTTTCATCGCCAATAAGATCGTCAGAGGGCACAGTAAACCTGACGTGAAGCATCGGAATCTATAACTAGTGTCACAGGAATGGTTCAAAACATGGACAGTAAGAAGAGTCAGTTTTCTTGTACTTAAGTTGGCATTGTGCCTTTTGTAATCAATTCCGATGCAATTTCTATGTTTCGTGGTCAATAAGAAGGTCCATGGGATACAGTATACCTGAAGTGAAGCATCGGAATCTAAAACCGGTCTCACAGGAAAGGTTCAAAACATAGACAGTATGAAGAGCCAGCCGTCTTGTACTTGAGTCAGCATTGTGCCTTTTGTATTTAAAACCGATGCAATTTCTGTGTTTCATCGCCAATAAGAAAGTCAGAGGGATACAGTAAAGCTGAAGTAAAGCATCGGAATCTATAACTAGTGTCACAGGTATGGTTCAAAACATATCTATTGAGATGAGTCAGTTTTCTTGTACTTAAGTCGGCATTGTTCCTTTTGTATTTAATTTCGATGCAATTTCTGTGTTCCATCGTCAATAAGAAGGTCAAAGGTATTCAGTAAACCTGAAGTGAAGCATCGGAATCTATAGCCAGTGTCACAGGAATGGTTCAAAACATAGACAGTAAGAAGAGTCAGTTTTCTTGTACTTAAGTCGGCATTGTGCCTTTTGTATTTAATTCCGTTGCAATTTCTGTGTTTCATCGTCAATAAGATCGTCAGAGGGCACAGTAAACCTGAAGTGAAGCATCGGAATCCATAACTAGTGTCACAGGAATGGTTCAAAACATAGACAGTAAGAAGAGTCAGTTTTCTTGTACTTAAGTCGGCATTGGGCCTTTTATATTTAATTCCGATGCAATTTCTGTGTTTCATTGTCAATAAGGAGGTCAGAGGGATACAGTAAACCTGAAGTGAAGCATCGGAATCTATAACTAGCGTCAAATGAATGGTTCAACTCATAGACAGTAAGAAGAGTCAGTTATCTTGTACTTAGGTCTTCATTGGGCCTTTTGTAATTAATTCCGATGCTATTTCTGTGTTTCATCGTCAATAAGAAGGTCAGAGGGATACAGTAAACCGGAAGTGAAGCATCGGAATCTATAACTAGTGTCACAGGAATGGTTCAAAACATAGACAGTAAGGAGAGTCAGCTTTCTTGTACTTAAGTCGGCATTGTGCCTTTTGTATTTAATTCCGATGCAATTTCTGTGTTTCATCGTCAATAAGAAGGTCAGAGGGATACGGTGAACCTGAAGTGAAACATCAGAATCTATAACTAGTGTCACAGGTATGGTTCAAAACATAGACAGTAACAAGAGTCAGTTATCTTGTACTTAAGTCTTAATTGTGCCCTTAGTATTTAATTCCGATGAAATTTCTGTGTTTCATCGTCAATAAGAAGGTCAGAGGGATACAGTAAACCTGAAGTGAAGCATCGGAATCTATAACTAGTGTCACAGAAATGGTTCAAAACATAGACAGTAAGAAGAGTCAGTTTCCTTGTACTTAAGTCGCCATTGTGCCTTTTGTATTTAATTCCGATGCAATTTCTGTGTTTCCTCGTCAATAAGAAGGGCAGATGGATACAGTAAACCTGAAGTGAAGCATCGGAATCTATAACTAGTGTCACAGGAATGGTTAAAACATAGACAGTAAGAAGAATCAGTTTTCTTTGTAATTAAGTCGGCATCGTGCCTTTTGTATATAATTCCGACGCAATATCTGTGTTTCATCGTCAATAAGAAGGTCAGAGGGATACAGTAAACCTGTAGTGAAGCATCGGAATCTATAACTAGTGTCACAGGAATGGTTCAAAATATAGACAGTAAGAAGAATCAGTTTTCAAGTACATAAGTCGGGATTGTGAGTTTTGTATTTAATTCCGATGCAATTTCTGTGTTTCATCGACAATAAGAAGGTCAGAGGGAGGCAGTGAACCTGAAGTCGAGCATCCGAATCCATAACTAGTGTCACAGGAAAGGTTCAAATCATAGAGAGTAAGAAGAGCCAATCTTCTTGTACTTGTGTCGGCATTGTGCCTTTTGTATTTCATTCCGATGCAATTTCTGTGTTTCATCAACAATAAGGAGGGCAGAGGGATACAGTAATCCTGAAGTGAATAATCGGAATCTATAACTAGTGTCAAAGGAATGGTTCAAAACATAGACAGTAAGAAGAGCCAGTCTTCTGGAACTTGAGTCGGAATTGTGCCTTTTGTATTTAAGTCCGATGTAATTTCTGTGTTTCATCGTCAATAAGAAGGTCAGAGGGCTACAGTAAAGCTGAAGTGAAGCATTTGAATCTATTATTAGCGTCACAGGAATGGTTCAAAACATAGAGAGTAAGATGAGACAGTCCTCTTGTACTTAAGTCGGCATTGAGCATTTTGTATTTAATTCCGATGCAATTTCTGTGTTTCATCGTCAATATAAGGTCAGAGGGCTACAGTGAACCTGAAGTGAAGCATCGGCATCTATAACTAGTGTCACAGGAATAGATCAAAACATAGACTGTAAGAAAAGTCAGTTTTCTAGTACTTAAGTCGGCATTGTGCCTTTTGAATTTAATTCCGATGCAAATTCTGTGTTTCGTCGTCAATAAGAAGGTCCAAGGGATACATTAATCCTGAAGTGAAGCATCGGAATCTATAACTAGTGTCACATGAATGGTTCAAAACATAGACAGTAAGAAGAGTCTGTTTTCTTGTACTTAAGTAGGCATTGTCCCTTTTGTATTTAATTCCGATGCAATTTCTGTGTTTCATCGCCAATAAGATCGTCAGAGGGCACAGTAAACCTGAAGTGAAGCATCGGAATCTATAACTAGTGTCACAGGAATGGTTCAAAACATGGACAGTAAGAAGAGTCAGTTTTCTTGTACTTAAGTAGGCATTGTGCCTTTTGTAATCAATTCCGATGCAATTTCTATGTTTCGTGGTCAATAAGAAGGTCCATGGGATACAGTATACCTGAAGTGAAGCATCGGAATCTAAAACCGGTCTCACAGGAAAGGTTCAAAACATAGACAGTATGAAGAGCCAGCCGTCTTGTACTTGAGTCAGCATTGTGCCTTTTGTATTTAAAACCGATGCAATTTCTGTGTTTCATCGCCAATAAGAAAGTCAGAGGGATACAGTAAAGCTGAAGAGAAGCAACGGAATCCATAACTAGTGTCACAGGAATGGTTCAAAACTTAGACACTAGGAAGAGTCAGTTTTCTTGTACTTATGTCGGCATTGTGCCTTTTGTATTTAATTCCGTTGCAATTTCTGTGTTTCATAGTCAATACGAAGGTCAGAGGGATACAGTAAACCTGAGGTTAAGCATTGGAATCTATAACTAGTGTCGCAGGAATGGTTCAAAACATAGCCAGTAAGAAGAGTCAATTATCGTGTACTTAAGTCGGCATTGTGCCTTTTCTATTTCATTCCGATGCAATATCTGTGTTTCATCGTCAATAAGAAGGTCAGAGGGATACGGTAAACCTGAAGTGAAACACCGGAATCTATAACTAGTGTCACAGGAATGTTTCAAACCATAGACAGTAACAAGAGTCAGTTATCTTGTACTTAAGTCTTAATTGTGCCCTTTGTATTTAATTCCGATGATATTTCTGAGTTTCATCGTCAATAAGAAGGTCAGAGGGATACAGTAAACCTGAATTGAAGCATCGGAATCTATAACTAGTGTCACAGGAATGGTTAAAACATAGACAGTAAGAAGAGTCAGTTTTCATGTACTTAAGTCGGCATTGTGCGTTTTGTACTTAATTCGGATGCAATTTCTGTGTTGCATCGCCAATAAGAAGGTCAGAGGGAGGCAGTGAACCTGAAGTCGAGCATCCGAATCCATAACTAGTGCCACAGGAAAGGTTCAAAACATAGACAGTAAGAAGAGCCAGTCTTCTTGTACTTGAGTCGGCATTAGGCCTTTTGTATTTAATTCCGATGCAATTTCTGTGTTTCATCGACAATAAGGAGGTCAGAGGGATACAGTAAACCTGACGTAAAGCATCGGAATCTATAACTAGTGTCACAGAAATGGTTCAAAACATAGAGAGTAAGAAGAGCCAGTCTTCTTGTACTTGAGTCGGAATTGTGCCTTTTTTATTTAATTCCGATGGAATTTCTGTGTTTCATCGTCAATAAGTATGTCACAGGGATACAGTAAAGCTGAAGTGAAGCATCGGAATCTATAACTAGTGTCACAGGAATGGTTCAAAACATAGAGAGTAAGATGAGACAGTCTTCTTGTACTTAAGTCGGCATTGAGCCATTTGTATTTAATTCCGATGCAATTTCTGTGTTTCATCGTCAATATAAGGTCAAAGGGATACAGTAAACCTTAAGTGAAGAATCGGAATCTGTAACTAGTGTCACAGGAATGGTTCAAAATATAGAGAGTAAGAAGAGACAGTTTTCTTGTACTTAAGTCGGCATTGTACCTTTTGTATTCAATTCCGATGCAATTTCTGTGTTTCATCGTCAATAAGAAGGTCAGAGGGATACAGTAAAGCTGAAGTAAAGCATCGGAATCTATAACTAGTGTCACAGGTATGGTTCAAAACATATCTATTGAGATGAGTCAGTTTTCTTGTACTTAAGTCGGCATTGTTCCTTTTGTATTTAATTCCGATGCAATTTCTGTGTTCCATCGTCAATAAGAAGGTCAAAGGTATTCAGTAAACCTGAAGTGAAGCATCGGAATCTATAGCCAGTGTCACAGGAATGGTTCAAAACATAGACAGTAAGAAGAGTCAGTTTTCTTGTACTTAAGTCGGCATTGTGCCTTTTCTATTTAATTCCGTTGCAATTTCTGTGTTTCATCGTCAATAAGATCGTCAGAGGGCACAGTAAACCTGAAGTGAAGCATCGGAATCTATAACTAGTGTCACAGGAATGGTTCAAAACATAGACAGTAAGAAGAGTCAGTTTTCTTGTACTTAAGTCGGCATTGGGCCTTTTATATTTAATTCCGATGCAATTTCTGTGTTTCATTGTCAATAAGGAGGTCAGAGGGATACAGTAAACCTGAAGTGAAGCATCGGAATCTATAACTAGCGTCACAGGAATGGTTCAAACATAGGCAGTAAGAAGAGTCAGTTTTCTTGTACTTAAGTAGGCATTGTCCCTTTTGTATTTAATTCCGATTCAATTTCTGTGTTTCATCGCCAATAAGATCGTCAGAGGGCACAGTAAACCTGACGTGAAGCATCGGAATCTATAACTAGTGTCACAGGAATGGTTCAAAACATGGACAGTAAGAAGAGTCAGTTTTCTTGTACTTAAGTTGGCATTGTGCCTTTTGTAATCAATTCCGATGCAATTTCTATGTTTCGTGGTCAATAAGAAGGTCCATGGGATACAGTATACCTGAAGTGAAGCATCGGAATCTAAAACCGGTCTCACAGGAAAGGTTCAAAACATAGACAGTATGAAGAGCCAGCCGTCTTGTACTTGAGTCAGCATTGTGCCTTTTGTATTTAAAACCGATGCAATTTCTGTGTTTCATCGCCAATAAGAAAGTCAGAGGGATACAGTAAAGCTGAAGTAAAGCATCGGAATCTATAACTAGTGTCACAGGTATGGTTCAAAACATATCTATTGAGATGAGTCAGTTTTCTTGTACTTAAGTCGGCATTGTTCCTTTTGTATTTAATTCCGATGCAATTTCTGTGTTCCATCGTCAATAAGAAGGTCAAAGGTATTCAGTAAACCTGAAGTGAAGCATCGGAATCTATAGCCAGTGTCACAGGAATGGTTCAAAACATAGACAGTAAGAAGAGTCAGTTTTCTTGTACTTAAGTCGGCATTGTGCCTTTTGTATTTAATTCCGTTGCAATTTCTGTGTTTCATCGTCAATAAGATCGTCAGAGGGCACAGTAAACCTGAAGTGAAGCATCGGAATCTATAACTAGTGTCACAGGAATGGTTCAAAACATAGACAGTAAGAAGAGTCAGTTTTCTTGTACTTAAGTCGGCATTGGGCCTTTTATATTTAATTCCGATGCAATTTCTGTGTTTCATTGTCAATAAGGAGGTCAGAGGGATACAGTAAACCTGAGGTGAAGCATCGGAATCTATAACTAGCGTCACAGGAATGGTTCAAACATAGGCAGTAAGAAGAGTCAGTTTTCTTGTACTTAAATCGGCATCGTGCCTTTTGTATATAATTCCTACGCAATATCTGTGTTTCATCGTCAATAAGAAGGTCAGAGGGATACAGTAAACCTGAAGTGAGGCATCGGAATCTATTACTAGTGTCAAATGAATGGTTCAACTCATAGACAGTAAGAAGAGTCAGTTATCTTGTACTTAGGTCTTCATTGGGCCTTTTGTAATTAATTCCGATGCTATTTCTGTGTTTCATCGTCAATAAGAAGGTCAGAGGGATACAGTAAACCGGAAGTGAAGCATCGGAATCTATAACTAGTGTCACAGGAA
This sequence comes from Schistocerca piceifrons, assembly GCF_021461385.2. NCBI lineage: Eukaryota > Metazoa > Arthropoda > Insecta > Orthoptera > Acrididae > Schistocerca > Schistocerca piceifrons. The sequence continues at coordinate 45,112 of NW_025728449.1, read as the reverse complement.
TGGTTCAAAACATAGACAGTAAGGAGAGTCAGCTTTCTTGTACTTAAGTCGGCATTGTGCCTTTTGTATTTAATTCCGATGCAATTTCTGTGTTTCATCGTCAATAAGAAGGTCAGAGGGATACGGTGAACCTGAAGTGAAACATCAGAATCTATAACTAGTGTCACAGGTATGGTTCAAAACATAGACAGTAACAAGAGTCAGTTATCTTGTACTTAAGTCTTAATTGTGCCCTTAGTATTTAATTCCGATGAAATTTCTGTGTTTCATCGTCAATAAGAAGGTCAGAGGGATACAGTAAACCTGAAGTGAAGCATCGGAATCTATAACTAGTGTCACAGAAATGGTTCAAAACATAGACAGTAAGAAGAGTCAGTTTCCTTGTACTTAAGTCGCCATTGTGCCTTTTGTATTTAATTCCGATGCAATTTCTGTGTTTCCTCGTCAATAAGAAGGGCAGATGGATACAGTAAACCTGAAGTGAAGCATCGGAATCTATAACTAGTGTCACAGGAATGGTTAAAACATAGACAGTAAGAAGAATCAGTTTTCTTTGTAATTAAGTCGGCATCGTGCCTTTTGTATATAATTCCGACGCAATATCTGTGTTTCATCGTCAATAAGAAGGTCAGAGGGATACAGTAAACCTGTAGTGAAGCATCGGAATCTATAACTAGTGTCACAGGAATGGTTCAAAACATAGACAGTAAGAAGAATCAGTTTTCCAGTACATAAGTCGGGATTGTGAGTTTTGTATTTAATTCCGATGCAATTTCTGTGTTTCATCGACAATAAGAAGGTCAGAGGGAGGCAGTGAACCTGAAGTCGAGCATCCGAATCCATAACTAGTGTCACAGGAAAGGTTCAAATCATAGAGAGTAAGAAGAGCCAATCTTCTTGTACTTGAGTCGGCATTGTGCCTTTTGTATTTCATTCCGATGCAATTTCTGTGTTTCATCGACAATAAGGAGGGCAGAGGGATACAGTAATCCTGAAGTGAATAATCGGAATCTATAACTAGTGTCAAAGGAATGGTTCAAAACATAGACAGTAAGAAGAGCCAGTCTTCTGGAACTTGAGTCGGAATTGTGCCTTTTGTATTTAAGTCCGATGTAATTTCTGTGTTTCATCGTCAATAAGAAGGTCAGAGGGCTACAGTAAAGCTGAAGTGAAGCATTTGAATCTATTACTAGCGTCACAGGAATGGTTCGAAACATAGAGAGTAAGATGAGACAGTCCTCTTGTACTTAAGTCGGCATTGAGCATTTTGTATTTAATTCCGATGCAATTTCTGTGTTTCATCGTCAATATAAGGTCAGAGGGCTACAGTGAACCTGAAGTGAAGCATCGGCATCTATAACTAGTGTCACAGGAATAGATCAAAACATAGACTGTAAGAAAAGTCAGTTTTCTAGTACTTAAGTCGGCATTGTGCCTTTTGAATTTAATTCCGATGCAAATTCTGTGTTTCGTCGTCAATAAGAAGGTCCAAGGGATACATTAATCCTGAAGTGAAGCATCGGAATCTATAACTAGTGTCACATGAATGGTTCAAAACATAGACAGTAAGAAGAGTCTGTTTTCTTGTACTTAAGTAGGCATTGTCCCTTTTGTATTTAATTCCGATGCAATTTCTGTGTTTCATCGCCAATAAGATCGTCAGAGGGCACAGTAAACCTGAAGTGAAGCATCGGAATCTATAACTAGTGTCACAGGAATGGTTCAAAACATGGACAGTAAGAAGAGTCAGTTTTCTTGTACTTAAGTAGGCATTGTGCCTTTTGTAATCAATTCCGATGCAATTTCTATGTTTCGTGGTCAATAAGAAGGTCCATGGGATACAGTATACCTGAAGTGAAGCATCGGAATCTAAAACCGGTCTCACAGGAAAGGTTCAAAACATAGACAGTATGAAGAGCCAGCCATCTTGTACTTGAGTCAGCATTGTGCCTTTTGTATTTAAAACCGATGCAATTTCTGTGTTTCATCGCCAATAAGAAAGTCAGAGGGATACAGTAAAGCTGAAGAGAAGCAACGGAATCCATAACTAGTGTCACAGGAATGGTTCAAAACTTAGACACTAGGAAGAGTCAGTTTTCTTGTACTTATGTCGGCATTGTGCCTTTTGTATTTAATTCCGTTGCAATTTCTGTGTTTCATAGTCAATACGAAGGTCAGAGGGATACAGTAAACCTGAGGTTAAGCATTGGAATCTATAACTAGTGTCGCAGGAATGGTTCAAAACATAGCCAGTAAGAAGAGTCAATTATCGTGTACTTAAGTCGGCATTGTGCCTTTTCTATTTCATTCCGATGCAATATCTGTGTTTCATCGTCAATAAGAAGGTCAGAGGGATACGGTAAACCTGAAGTGAAACACCGGAATCTATAACTAGTGTCACAGGAATGTTTCAAACCATAGACAGTAACAAGAGTCAGTTATCTTGTACTTAAGTCTTAATTGTGCCCTTTGTATTTAATTCCGATGATATTTCTGAGTTTCATCGTCAATAAGAAGGTCAGAGGGATACAGTAAACCTGAATTGAAGCATCGGAATCTATAACTAGTGTCACAGGAATGGTTAAAACATAGACAGTAAGAAGAGTCAGTTTTCATGTACTTAAGTCGGCATTGTGCGTTTTGTACTTAATTCGGATGCAATTTCTGTGTTGCATCGCCAATAAGAAGGTCAGAGGGAGGCAGTGAACCTGAAGTCGAGCATCCGAATCCATAACTAGTGCCACAGGAAAGGTTCAAAACATAGACAGTAAGAAGAGCCAGTCTTCTTGTACTTGAGTCGGCATTAGGCCTTTTGTATTTAATTCCGATGCAATTTCTGTGTTTCATCGACAATAAGGAGGTCAGAGGGATACAGTAAACCTGACGTAAAGCATCGGAATCTATAACTAGTGTCACAGAAATGGTTCAAAACATAGAGAGTAAGAAGAGCCAGTCTTCTTGTACTTGAGTCGGAATTGTGCCTTTTTTATTTAATTCCGATGGAATTTCTGTGTTTCATCGTCAATAAGTATGTCACAGGGATACAGTAAAGCTGAAGTGAAGCATCGGAATCTATAACTAGTGTCACAGGAATGGTTCAAAACATAGAGAGTAAGATGAGACAGTCTTCTTGTACTTAAGTCGGCATTGAGCCATTTGTATTTAATTCCGATGCAATTTCTGTGTTTCATCGTCAATATAAGGTCAAAGGGATACAGTAAACCTTAAGTGAAGAATCGGAATCTGTAACTAGTGTCACAGGAATGGTTCAAAACATAGAGAGTAAGAAGAGACAGTTTTCTTGTACTTAAGTCGGCATTGTACCTTTTGTATTCAATTCCGATGCAATTTCTGTGTTTCATCGTCAATAAGAAGGTCAGAGGGATACAGTAAAGCTGAAGTAAAGCATCGGAATCTATAACTAGTGTCACAGGTATGGTTCAAAACATATCTATTGAGATGAGTCAGTTTTCTTGTACTTAAGTCGGCATTGTTCCTTTTGTATTTAATTCCGATGCAATTTCTGTGTTCCATCGTCAATAAGAAGGTCAAAGGTATTCAGTAAACCTGAAGTGAAGCATCGGAATCTATAGCCAGTGTCACAGGAATGGTTCAAAACATAGACAGTAAGAAGAGTCAGTTTTCTTGTACTTAAGTCGGCATTGCGCCTTTTCTATTTAATTCCGTTGCAATTTCTGTGTTTCATCGTCAATAAGATCGTCAGAGGGCACAGTAAACCTGAAGTGAAGCATCGGAATCTATAACTAGTGTCACAGGAATGGTTCAAAACATAGACAGTAAGAAGAGTCAGTTTTCTTGTACTTAAGTCGGCATTGGGCCTTTTATATTTAATTCCGATGCAATTTCTGTGTTTCATTGTCAATAAGGAGGTCAGAGGGATACAGTAAACCTGAAGTGAAGCATCGGAATCTATAACTAGCGTCACAGGAATGGTTCAAACATAGGCAGTAAGAAGAGTCAGTTTTCTTGTACTTAAATCGGCATCGTGCCTTTTGTATATAATTCCTACGCAATATCTGTGTTTCATCGTCAATAAGAAGGTCAGAGGGATACAGTAAACCTGAAGTGAGGCATCGGAATCTATTACTAGTGTCAAATGAATGGTTCAACTCATAGACAGTAAGAAGAGTCAGTTATCTTGTACTTAGGTCTTCATTGGGCCTTTTGTAATTAATTCCGATGCTATTTCTGTGTTTCATCGTCAATAAGAAGGTCAGAGGGATACAGTAAACCGGAAGTGAAGCATCGGAATCTATAACTAGTGTCACAGGAATGGTTCAAAACATAGACAGTAAGGAGAGTCAGCTTTCTTGTACTTAAGTCGGCATTGTGCCTTTTGTATTTAATTCCGATGCAATTTCTGTGTTTCATCGTCAATAAGAAGGTCAGAGGGATACGGTGAACCTGAAGTGAAACATCAGAATCTATAACTAGTGTCACAGGTATGCTTCAAAACAAAGACAGTAACAAGAGTCAGTTATCTTGTACTTAAGTCTTAATTGTGCCCTTAGTATTTAATTCCGATGAAATTTCTGTGTTTCATCGTCAATAAGAAGGTCAGAGGGATACAGTAAACCTGAAGTGAATCATCGGAATCTATAACTAGTGTCACAGGAATGGTTCAAAACATAGACAGTAAGAAGAGTCAGTTTCCTTGTACTTAAGTCGCCATTGTGCCTTTTGTATTTAATTCCGATGCAATTTCTGTGTTTCCTCGTCAATGAGAAGGGCAGATGGATACAGTAAACCTGAAGTGAAGCATCGGAATCTATAACTAGTGTCACAGGAATGGTTAAAACATAGACAGTAAGAAGAGTCAGTTTTTCTTTGTAATTAAGTCGGCATCGTGCCTTTTGTATATAATTCCGACGCAATATCTGTGTTTCATCGTCAATAAGAAGGTCAGAGGGATACAGTAAACCTGTAGTGAAGCATCGGAATCTATAACTAGTGTCACAGGAATGGTTCAAAGCATAGACAGTAAGAAGAGTCAGTTTTCAAGTACATAAGTCGGGATTGTGAGTTTTGTATTTAATTCCGATGCAATTTCTGTGTTTCATCGACAATAAGAAAATCAGAGGGATACAGTAAACCTGAAGTGAAGCATCGGAATCTATAACTAGTGTCACAGGAATGGTTCAAAACATAGACAGTAAGAAGAGTCAGTTTCCTTGTACTTAAGTCGCCATTGTGCCTTTTGTATTTAATTCCGATGCAATTTCTGTGTTTCCTCGTCAATAAGAAGGGCAGATGGATACAGTAAACCTGAAGTGAAGCATCGGAATCTATAACTAGTGTCACAGGAATGGTTAAAACATAGACAGTAAGAAGAGTCAGTTTTTCTTTGTAATTAAGTCGGCATCGTGCCTTTTGTATATAATTCCGACGCAATATCTGTGTTTCATCGTCAATAAGAAGGTCAGAGGGATACAGTAAACCTGTAGTGAAGCATCGGAATCTATAACTAGTGTCACAGGAATGGTTCAAAACATAGACAGTAAGAAGAGTCAGTTTTCAAGTACATAAGTCGGGATTGTGAGTTTTGTATTTAATTCCGATGCAATTTCTGTGTTTCATTGACAATAAGAAGGTCAGAGGGAGGCAGTGAACCTGAAGTCGAGCATCCGAATCCATAACTAGTGTCACAGGAAAGGTTCAAATCATAGAGAGTAAGAAGAGCCAATCTTCTTGTACTTGAGTCGGCATTGTGCCTTTTGTATTTCATTCCGATGCAATTTCTGTGTTTCATCGACAATAAGGAGGGCAGAGGGATACAGTAAACCTGAAATAAAGCATCGGAATCTATAACTAGTGTCACAGGAATGGTTCAAAACATAGCCAGTAAGAAGAGTCAATTATCGTGTACTTAAGTCGGCATTGTGCCTTTTCTATTTCATTCCGATGCAATTTCTGTGTTTCATCGTCAATAAGAAGGTCAGAGGGATACGGTAAACCTGAAGTGAAACACCGGAATCTATAACTAGTGTCACAGGAATGTTTCAAACCATAGACAGTAACAAGAGTCAGTTATCTTGTACTTAAGTCTTAATTGTGCCCTTTGTATTTAATTCCGATGATATTTCTGAGTTTCATCGTCAATAAGAAGGTCAGAGGGATACAGTAAACCTGAATTGAAGCATCGGAATCTATAACTAGTTTCACAGGAATGGTTAAAACATAGACAGTAAGAAGAGTCAGTTTTCATGTACTTAAGTCGGCATTGTGCGTTTTGTATTTAATTCCGTTGCAATTTCTGTGTTTCATCGTCAATAAGATCGTCAGAGGGATACAGTAAACCTGTAGTGAAGCATCGGAATCTATAACTAGTGTCACAGGAATGGTTCAAAACATAGACAGTAAGAAGAGTCAGTTTTCAAGTACATAAGTCGGGATTGTGAGTTTTGTATTTAATTCCGATGCAATTTCTGTGTTTCATTGACAATAAGAAGGTCAGAGGGAGGCAGTGAACCTGAAGTCGAGCATCCGAATCCATAACTAGTGCCACAGGAAAGGTTCAAAACATAGACAGTAAGAAGAGCCAGTCTTCTTGTACTTGAGTCGGCATTAGGCCTTTTGTATTTAATTCCGATGCAATTTCTGTGTTTCATCGACAATAAGGAGGTCAGAGGGATACAGTAAACCTGACGTAAAGCATCGGAATCTATAACTAGTGTCACAGAAATGGTTCAAAACATAGAGAGTAAGAAGAGCCAGTCTTCTTGTACTTGAGTCGGAATTGTGCCTTTTTTATTTAATTCCGATGGAATTTCTGTGTTTCATGGTCAATAAGTATGTCACAGGGATACAGTAAAGCTGAAGTGAAGCATCGGAATCTATAACTAGTGTCACAGGAATGGTTCAAAACATAGAGAGTAAGATGAGACAGTCTTCTTGTACTTAAGTCGGCATTGAGCCATTTGTATTTAATTCCGATGCAATTTCTGTGTTTCATCGTCAATATAAGGTCAAAGGGATACAGTAAACCTTAAGTGAAGAATCGGAATCTGTAACTAGTGTCACAGGAATGGTTCAAAACATAGAGAGTAAGAAGAGACAGTTTTCTTGTACTTAAGTCGGCATTGTACCTTTTGTATTCAATTCCGATGCAATTTCTGTGTTTCATCGTCAATAAGAAGGTCAGAGGGATACAGTAAAGCTGAAGTAAAGCATCGGAATCTATAACTAGTGTCACAGGTATGGTTCAAAACATATCTATTGAGATGAGTCAGTTTTCTTGTACTTAAGTCGGCATTGTTCCTTTTGTATTTAATTCCGATGCAATTTCTGTGTTCCATCGTCAATAAGAAGGTCAAAGGTATTCAGTAAACCTGAAGTGAAGCATCGGAATCTATAGCCAGTGTCACAGGAATGGTTCAAACATAGACAGTAAGAAGAGTCAGTTTTCTTGTACTTAAGTCGGCATTGTGCCTTTTGTATTTAATTCCGTTGCAATTTCTGTGTTTCATCGTCAATAAGATCGTCAGAGGGCACAGTAAACCAGAAGTGAAGCATCGGAATCTATAACTAGTGTCACAGGAATGGTTCAAAACATAGACAGTAAGAAGAGTCAGTTTTCTTGTACTTAAGTCGGCATTGGGACTTTTATATTTAATTCCGATGCAATTTCTGTGTTTCATTGTCAATAAGGAGGTCAGAGGGATACAGTAAACCTGAAGTGAAGCATCGGAATCTATAACTAGCGTCACAGGAATGGTTCAAACATAGGCAGTAAGAAGAGTCAGTTTTCTTGTACTTAAATCGGCATCGTGCCTTTTGTATATAATTCCTACGCAATATCTGTGTTTCATCGTCAATAAGAAGGTCAGAGGTATACAGTAAACCTGAAGTGAGGCATCGGAATCTATTACTAGTGTCAAATGAATGGTTCAACTCATAGACAGTAAGAAGAGTCAGTTATCTTGTACTTAGGTCTTCATTGGGCCTTTTGTAATTAATTCCGATGCTATTTCTGTGTTTCATCGTCAATAAGAAGGTCAGAGGGATACAGTAAACCGGAAGTGAAGCATCGGAATCTATAACTAGTGTCACAGGAATGGTTCAAAACATAGACAGTAAGGAGAGTCAGCTTTCTTGTACTTAAGTCGGCATTGTGCCTTTTGTATTTAATTCCGATGCAATTTCTGTGTTTCATCGTCAATAAGAAGGTCAGAGGGATACGGTGAACCTGAAGTGAAACATCAGAATCTATAACTAGTGTCACAGGTATGGTTCAAAACATAGACAGTAACAAGAGTCAGTTATCTTGTACTTAAGTCTTAATTGTGCCCTTAGTATTTAATTCCGATGAAATTTCTGTGTTTCATCGTCAATAAGAAGGTCAGAGGGATACAGTAAACCTGAAGTGAAGCATCGGAATCTATAACTAGTGTCACAGGAATGGTTCAAAACATAGACAGTAAGAAGAGTCAGTTTCCTTGTACTTAAGTCGCCATTGTGCCTTTTGTATTTAATTCCGATGCAATTTCTGTGTTTCCTCGTCAATAAGAAGGGCAGATGGATACAGTAAACCTGAAGTGAAGCATCGGAATCTATAACTAGTGTCACAGGAATGGTTAAAACATAGACAGTAAGAAGAGTCAGTTTTTCTTTGTAATTAAGTCGGCATCGTGCCTTTTGTATATAATTCCGACGCAATATCTGTGTTTCATCGTCAATAAGAAGGTCAGAGGGATACAGTAAACCTGTAGTGAAGCATCGGAATCTATAACTAGTGTCACAGGAATGGTTCAAAACATAGACAGTAAGAAGAGTCAGTTTTCAAGTACATAAGTTGGGATTGTGAGTTTTGTATTTAATTCCGATGCAATTTCTGTGTTTCATCGACAATAAGAAGGTCAGAGGGAGGCAGTGAACCTGAAGTCGAGCATCCGAATCCATAACTAGTGTCACAGGAAAGGTTCAAATCATAGAGAGTAAGAAGAGCCAATCTTCTTGTACTTGAGTCGGCATTGTGCCTTTTGTATTTCATTCCGATGCAATTTCTGTGTTTCATCGACAATAAGGAGGGCAGAGGGATACAGTAAACCTGAAATAAAGCATCGGAATCTATAACTAGTGTCACAGGAATGGTTCAAAACATAGACAGTAAGAAGAGCCAGTCTTCTTGTACTTGAGTCGGAATTGTGCCTTTTGTATTTAATTCCGATGCAATTTCTGTGTTTCATCGTCAATAAGAAGGTCACAGGGATACAGTGAAGCTGAAGTGAAGCTTTGGAATCTATAACTAGTTTCACAGGAATGGTTCAAAACATAGAGAGTAAGATGAGACAGTCTCCTTGTACTTAAGTCGGCATTGAGCCTTTTGTATTTCATTCCGATGCAATTTCTGTGTTTCGTTGTCAATATAACGTCAGAGGGATACAGTAAACCTGAAGTGAAGCATCAGATTCTATAACTTGTGTCACAGGAATGGTAGAAAACATAGACAGTAAGAAGAGACAGTTTTCTTGTACTTTAGTCGGCATTGTGCTTTTTGAATTTAATTCCGATGCAAATTCTGTGTTTCATCGTCAATAAGAAGGTCACAGGGATACAGTAAAGCTGAAGTGAAGCATCGGAATCTATAACTAGTGTCACAGGAATGGTTCAAAACATAGACAGTAAGGAGAGTCAGTTTTCTTGTACTTAAGTCGGCGTTGTGCCTTTTGCATTTAATTCCGATGCAATTTCTGTGTTTCATCGTCAATAAGACGGTCAGAGGGATACAGTAAACCTGAAGTGAAGCATCGGAATCTATAACTAGCGTCACAGGAATGGTTCAAAACATAGACAGTAAGAAGAGTCAGTTTTCTTGTACTTAAGTCGGCATCGTGCCTTTTGTATATAATTCCTACGCAATATCTGTGTTTCATCGTCAATAAGAAGGTCAGAGGGATACAGTAAACCTGAAGTGAGGCATCGGAATCTATAACTAGTGTCACATGAATGGTTTAACATGTAGACAGTAAGAAGAGTCAGTTATCTTGTACTTAAGTCGGCATTGTGCCTTTTGTATTTAATTCCGATGCTATTTCTGTGTTTCATCGTCAATAAGAAGGTCAGAGGGATACAGTAAACCGGAAGTGAAGCATCGGAATCTATAACTAGTGTCACAGGAATGGTTAAAAACATAGACAGTAAGAAGAGTCAGTTTTCTTATACTTAAGTCGGCATCGTGCCTTTTGTATATAATTCCGACGCAATATCTGTGTTTCATCGTCAATAAGACGGTCAGAGGGATACAGTGAACCTGTAGTGAAGCATCGGAATCTATAACTAGTGTCACAGGAGTGGTTCAAAACATAGACAGTAAGAAGAGTCAGTTTTCAAGTACATAAGTCGGCATTGTGCGTTTTGTATTTAATTCCGATGCAATTTCTGTGTTTCATCGCCAATAAGAAGGTCAGAGGGTCAGAGGGAGGCAGTGAACCTGAAGTCGAGCATCCGAATCCATAACTAGTGTCACAGGAAAGGTTCAAAACATAGACAGTAAGAAGAGCCAATCTTCTTGTACTTGAGTCGGCATTGTGCCTTTTGTATTTAATTCCGATGCAATTTCTGTGTTTCATCGTCAATAAGAAGGTCACAGGGATACAGTAAAGGTGAAGTGAAGCATCGGAATCTATAACTAGTGTCACAGGAATGGTTCAAAACATAGGGAGTAAGATGAGACAGTCTTCTTGTACTTACGTCGGCATGGAGCCTTTTGTATTTCATTCCGATGCAATTTCTGTCTTTCGTCGTCAATATAAGGTCAGAGGGATACTGTAAACCTGAAGTGTAGCATCAGAATCTATAACTTCTGTCACAGGAATGGTACAAAACATAGACAGTAAGAAGAGTCAGTTTTCTTGTACTTTAGTCGGCATTGTGCTTTTTGAATTTAATTCCGATGCAAATTCTGTGTTTCATCGTCAATAAGAAGGTCACAGGGATACAGTAAACCTGAAGTGAAGCATCGGAATCTATAACTAGTGTCACAGGGATGGTTCAAACATAGACGGTAAGGGGAGTCAGTTTTCTTGTACTTCAGTCGGCATTGTGCCTTTTGTATTTAATTCCGATGCAATTTCTGTGTTTCATCGTCAATAAGAAGGTCAGAGGGATACAGTAAACCTGAAGCGAAGCATCGGAATCTATAACTAGCGTCGCAGGAATGGTTCAAAACATAGACAGTAAGAAAAGTCAGTTTTCTTGTACTTAAGTTGGCATCGTGCCTTTTGTATATAATTCCGACGCAATATCTGTGTTTCATCGTCAATACGAAGGTCAGAGGGATACAGTAGACCTGTAGTGAAGCATCGGAATCTATAACTAGTGTCACAGGAATGGTTCAAAACATAGACAGTAAGAAGAGTCGGTTTTCATGTACTTAAGTTGGCATCGTGCCTTTTGTATTTAATTCCGATGCAATTTCTGTGTTTCATCGTCAATAAGAAGGTCAGAGGGATACAGTAAACCTGAAGAGTAGCATCGGAATCTATAACTAGTGTCGCAGGAGTGTTTCAAAACATAGACAGTAAGAATAGTCAGTTTTCATGTACTTAAGTCGGCATTGTGCGTTTTGTATTTAATTCCGATGCAATTTCTGTGTTTCATCGCCAATAAGAAGGTCAGAGGGAGGCACTGAACCTGAAGTCGAGCATCCGAAACCATAACTAGTGCCACGGGAAAGGTTCAAAGCATAGACAGTAAGAAGAGCCAGTCTTCTTGTACTAGGGTCGGCATTGTGCCTTTTGTATTTAATTCCGATGCAATTTCTGTGTTTCATCGTCAATAAGAAGGTCAGAGGGATACAGTAAAGCTGAAGTGAAGCATCGCAATCCGTAACTAGTGTCACAGGAATGGTTCAAAACTTAGACACTAAGAAGAGTCAGTTTTCTTGTACTTATGTCGGCATTGTGCTTTTTGTATCTAATTCCGATGCACTTTCTGTGTTTCATCGTCAATAAGAAGGTCAGAGGGTTACAGTAAACCTGAAGTGAAGCATCGGAATCTATAACTAGTGTCACAGGAATGGTTCAAACATAGACAGTAAGAACAGTCAGATTTCTTGTACTTAAGTCGGCATTGTGCCTTTTGTATTTAATTCGGTTGCAATTTCTGTGTTTCTTAGTCAATACGAAGGTCAGAGGGATACAGTAAACGTGAGGTGAAGCATCGGAATCTATAACTAGTGTCACAAGAATGGTTCAAAACATAGACAGTAAGAAGAGGCAATTTTCGTGTACTTAAGTCGGCATTGTGCCCTTTCTATTTAATTCCGATGCAATTTCTGTGTTTCATCGTCAATAAGAAGGTCAGAGGGATACGGTAAACCTGAAGTGAAACATCGGAATCTATAACTAGTGTCACAGGAATGGTTCAAACCATAGACAGTAACAAGAGTCAGTTATCTTGTACTTAAGTCTTAATTGTGCCCTTTGTATTTAATTCCGATGAAATATCTGTGTTTCATCGTCAATAAGAAGGTCAGAGGGATACAGTAAACCTGAAGAGAAGCATCGGAATCTATAACTAGTGTCACAGGAATGGTTAAAACATAGACAGTAAGAGGAGTCAGTTTTTCCTTGTACTTTAGTCGGCATTGTGCCTTTTGTATTTAATTCCGATAAAATTTCTGTGTTTCATCGTCAATAAGAAGGTCAGAGGGATGCAGTAAACCTGAAGTGAAGCATCGGAATCTATAACTAGCGTCGCAGAAATGGTTCAAAACATAGACAGTAAGAAGAGTCAGTTTTCTTGTACTTAAGTTGGCATCGTGCCTTTTGTATATAATTCCGACGCAATATCTGTGTTTCATCGTCAATACGAAGGTCAGGGGGATACAGTAGACCTGTAGTAAAGCATCGGAATCTATAACTAGTGTCACAGGAATGGTTCAAAACATAGACAGTAAGAAGAGTCAGTTTTCATGTACTTAAGTTGGCATCGTGCCTTTTGTATTTAATTCCGATGCAATTTCTGTGTTTCATCGTCAATACGAAGGTCAGAGGGATACAGTAAACCTGAAGTGTAGCATCGGAATCTATAACTAGTGTCACAGGAGTGGTTCAAAACATAGACAGTAAGAATAGTCAGTTTTCATGTACTTAAGTCGGCATTGTGCGTTTTGTATTTAATTCCGATGCAATTTCTGTGTTTCATCGCCAATAAGAAGGTCAGAGGGAGGCAGTGAACCTGAAGTCGAGCATCCGAAACCATAACTAGTGCCACGGGAAAGGTTCAAAGCATAGACAGTAAGAAGAGCCAGTCTTCTTGTACTAGGGTCGGCATTGTGCCTTTTGTATTTAATTCCGATGCAATTTCTGTGTTTCATCGTCAATAAGAAGGTCAGAGGGATACAGTAAAGCTGAAGTGAAGCATCGGAATCCATAACTAGTGTCACAGGAATGGTTCAAACATAGACAGTAAGAAGAGTCAGATTTCTTGTACTTAAGTCGGCATTGTGCCTTTTGTATTTAATTCCGTTGCAATTTCTGTGTTTCTTAGTCAATACGAAGGTCAGAGGGATACAGTAAACCTGAGGTGAAGCATCGTAATCTATAACTAGTGTTACAGGAATGGTTCAAAACATAGACAGTAATAGAGTCAATTTTCGTGTACTTAAGTCGGCATTGTGCCTTTTCTATTTAATTCCGAAGCAATTTATTTGCTTCATCGTCAATAAGAAGGTCAGAGGGATACGATAAACCTGAAGTGAAACATCGGAACCTATAACTAGTGTCACAGGAATGGTTCAAAACATAGACAGTAATAAGAGTCAGTTATCTTGTACTTAAGTCTTAATTGTGCCCTTTGTATTTAATTCCGATGAAGTTTCTGTGTTTCATCGTCAATAAGAAGGTCAGAGGGATACAGTAAACCTGAAGTGAAGCATCGGAATCTATAACTAGTGTCACAGGAGTGGTTCAAAACATAGACAGTAAGAAGAGTCAGTTTTCTTGTACTTAAGTCGGCATTGTGCCTTTTGTATTTAATTCCGATTTAATTTCTGTGTTTCCTCGTCAATAAGAAGGACAGACGGATACAGTAAACCTGAAGTGAAGCATCGGAATCTATAACTAGTGTCACAGGAATGGTTCAAAACAGAGCCAGTAAGAAGAGTCAGTTTTCTTGTACTTAAGTCGGCATTGTGCCTTTTGTATTTCATTCCGATGCAATTTCTGTGTTTCGTTGTCAATATAACGTCAGAGGGATACAGTAAACCTGAAGTGAAGCATCAGATTCTATAACTTGTGTCTCAGGAATGGTAGAAAACATAGACAGTAAGAAGAGACAGTTTTCTTGTACTTTAGTCGGCATTGTGCTTTTTGAATTTAATTCCGATGCAAATTCTGTGTTTCATCGTCAATAAGAAGGTCACAGGGATGCAGTAAAGCTGAAGTGAAGCATCGGAATCTATAACTAGTGTCACAGGAATGGTTCAAAACATAGACAGTAAGAAGAGCCAGTCTTCTTGTACTTGAGTCGGAATTGTGCCTTTTGTATTTAATTCCGATGCAATTTCTGTGTTTCATCGTCAATAAGAAGGTCACAGGGATACAGTAAAGCTGAAGTGAAGCATCGGAATCTATAACTAGTGTCACAGGAATGGTTCAAAACATAGAGAGTAAGATGAGACAGGTGTCTTGTACTTAAGTCGGCATTGAGCCTTTTGTATTTCATTCCGATGCAATTTCTGTGTTTCGTTGTCAATATAACGTCAGAGGGATACAGTAAACCTGAAGTGAAGCATCAGATTCTATAACTTGTGTCACAGGAATGGTAGAAAAGATAGACAGTAAGAAGAGACAGTTTTCTTGTACTTTAGTCGGCATTGTGCTTTTTGAATTTAATTCCGATGCAAATTCTGTGTTTCATCGTCAATAAGAAGGTCACAGGGATACAGTAAAGCTGAAGTGAAGCATCGGAATCTATAACTAGTGTCACAGGAATGGTTCAAAACATAGACAGTAAGGAGAGTCAGTTTTCTTGTACTTAAGTCGGCGTTGTGCCTTTTGCATTTAATTCCGATGCAATTTCTGTGTTTCATCGTCAATAAGACGGTCAGAGGGATACAGTAAACCTGAAGTGAAGCATCGGAATCTATAACTAGCGTCACAGGAATGGTTCAAAACATAGACAGTAAGAAGAGTCAGTTTTCTTGTACTTAAGTCGGCATCGTGCCTTTTGTATTTAATTCCGATGCTATTTCTGTGTTTCATCGTCAATAAGAAGGTCAGAGGGATACAGTAAACCGGAAGTGAAGCATCGGAATCTATTACTAGTGTCACAGGAATGGTTCAAAGCATAGACAGTAAGGAGAGTCAGTTTTCTTGTACTTAAGTCGGCATTGTGCCTTTTGTATTTAATTCCGATGCAATTTCTGTGTTTCATCATCAATAAGAAGGTCAGAGGGATACAGTAAACCTGAAGTGAAGCATCGGAATCTATAACTAGCGTCACAGGAATGGTTCATAACATAGACAGTAATTAGAGTCAGTTTTCTTGTACTTAAGTCGGCATCGTGCGTTTTGTATTTAATTCCGATGCAATTTCTGTGTTTCATCGCCAATAAGAAGGTCAGAGGGAGGCAGTGAACCAGAAGTCGAGCATCCGAATCCATAACTAGTGTCACAGGAAAGGTTCAAAACATAGACAGTAAGAAGAGCCAATCTTCTTGTACTTGAGTCGGCATTGTGCCTTTTATATTCAATTCCAATGCAATTTTTGTGTTTCATCGTCATTAAGAAGGTCACAGGGATACAGTATAGCTAAAGTGAAGCATCGGAATCTATAACTAGTGTCACAGGAATGGTTCAAAACATAGAGAGTAAGATGAGACAGTCTTCTTGTACTTAAGTCGGCATTGAGCCTTTTGTATTTCATTCCGATGCAATTTCTGTGTTTCGTCGTCAATATAAGGTCAGAGGGATACAGTAAACATGAAGTGAAGCATCAGAATCTATAACTTCTGTCACAGGAATGGTACAAAACATAGACAGTAAGAAGAGTCAGTTTTCTTGTACTTTAGTCGGCATTGTGCTTTTTGAATTTCATTCCGATGCAAATTCTGTATTTCATCGTCAATAAGAAGGTCACAGGGATACAGTAAAGCTGAAGTGAAGCATCGGAATCTATAACTAGTGTCACAGGGATGGTTCAAAACATAGACGGTAAGGAGAGTTTGTTTTCTTGTACTTAAGTCGGCATTGTGCCTTTTGTATTTAATTCCGATGCAATTTCTGTGTTTCATCGTCAATAAGAAGGTCAGAGAGATACAGTAAACCTGAAAAGAAGCATCGGAATCTATAACTAGCGTCACAGGAATGGTTCAAAACATAGACAGTAAGAAGAGTCAGTTTTCTTATACTTAATTCGGCATCGTGCCTTTTGTATATAATTCCGACGCAATATCTGTGTTTCATCGTCAATAAGACGGTCAGAGGGATACAGTGAACCTGTAGTGAAGCATCGGAATCTGTAACTAGTGTCACAGGAGTGGTTCAAAACATAGACAGTAAGAAGAGTCAGTTTTCAAGTACATAAGTCGGCATTGTGCGTTTTGCATTTAATTCCAATGCAATTTCTGTGTTTCATCGCCAATAAGAAGGTCAGAGGGTCAGAGGGAGGCAGTGAACCTGAAGTCGAGCATCCGAATCCATAACTAGTGTCACAGGAAAGGTTCAAAACATAGACAGTAAGAAGAGCCAATCTTCTTGTACTTGAGTCGGCATTGTGCCTTTTGTATTTAATTCCGATGCAATTTCTGTGTTTCATCGTCAATAAGAAGGTCACAGGGATACAGTAAAGCTGAAGTGAAGCATCGGAATCTATAACTAGTGTCACAGGAATGGTTCAAAACATAGGGAGTAAGATGAGACAGTCTTCTTGTACTTAAGTCGGCATGGAGCCTTTTGTATTTCATTCCGATGCAATTTCTGTCTTTCGTCGTCAATATAAGGTCAGAGGGATACTGTAAACCTGAAGTGTAGCATCAGAATCTATAACTTCTGTCACAGGAATGGTACAAAACATAGACAGTAAGAAGAGTCAGTTTTCTTGTACTTTAGTCGGCATTGTGCTTTTTGAATTTAATTCCGATGCAAATTCTGTGTTTCATCGTCAATAAGAAGGTCACAGGGATACAGTAAACCTGAAGTGAAGCATCGGAATCTATAACTAGTGTCACAGGGATGGTTCAAACATAGACAGTAAGGGGAGTCAGTTTTCTTGTACTTAAGTCGGCATTGTGCCTTTTGTATTTAATTCCGATGCAATTTCTGTGTTTCATCGTCAATTAGAAGGTCAGAGGGATACAGTAAACCTGAAGTGAAGCATCGGAATCTATAACTAGCGTCGCAGGAATGGTTCAAAACATAGACATTAAGAAAACTCAGTTTTCTTATACTTAAGTTGGCATCGTGCCTTTTGTATATAATTCCGACGCAATATCTGTGTTTCATCGTCAATACGAAGGTCACAGGGATACAGTAGACCTGTAGTGAAGCATCGGAATCTATAACTAGTGTCACAGGAATGGTTCAAAACATAGACAGTAAGAAGAGTCGGTTTTCATGTACTTAAGTTGGCATCGTGCCTTTTGTATTTAATTCCGATGCAATTTCTGTGTTTCATCGTCAATAAGAAGGTCAGTGGGATACAGTAAACCTGAAGTGTAGCATCGGAATCTATAACTAGTGTCGCAGGAGTGTTTCAAAACATAGACAGTAAGAATAGTCAGTTTTCATGTACTTAAGTCGGCATTGTGCGTTTTGTATTTAATTCCGATGCAATTTCTGTGTTTCATCGCCAAGAAGAAGGTCAGAGGGAGGTACTGAACCTGAAGTCGAGCATCCGAAACCATAACTAGTGCCACGGGAAAGGTTCAAAGCATAGACAGTAAGAAGAGCCAGTCTTCTTGTACTAGGGTCGGCATTGTGCCTTTTGTATTTAATTCCGATGCAATTTCTGTGTTTCATCGTCAATAAGAAGGTCAGAGGGATACAGTAAAGCTGAAGTGAAGCATCGGAATCCATAACTAGTGTCACAGGAATGGTTCAAAACTTAGACACTAAGAAGAGTCAGTTTTCTTGTACTTATGTCGGCATTGTGCTTTTTGTATCTAATTCCGATGCACTTTCTGTGTTTCATCGTCAATAAGAAGGTCAGAGGGTTACAGTAAACCTGAAGTGAAGCATCGGAATCTATAACTAGTGTCACAGGAATGGTTCAAACATAGACAGTAAGAACAGTCAGATTTCTTGTACTTAAGTCGGCATTGTGCCTTTTGTATTTAATTCGGTTGCAATTTCTGTGTTTCTTAGTCAATACGAAGGTCAGAGGGATACAGTAAACGTGAGGTGAAGCATCGGAATCTATAACTAGTGTCACAAGAATGGTTCAAAACATAGACAGTAAGAAGAGGCAATATTCGTGTACTTAAGTCGGCATTGTGCCCTTTCTATTTAATTCCGATGCAATTTCTGTGTTTCATCGTCAATAAGAAGGTCAGAGGGATACGGTAAACCTGAAGTGAAACATCGGAATCTATAACTAGTGTCACAGGAATGGTTCAAACCATAGACAGTAACAAGAGTCAGTTATCTTGTACTTAAGTCTTAATTGTGCCCTTTGTATTTAATTCCGATGAAATATCTGTGTTTCATCGTCAATAAGAAGGTCAGAGGGATACAGTAAACCTGAAGAGAAGCATCGGAATCTATAACTAGTGTCACAGGAATGGTTAAAACGTAGACAGTAAGAGGAGTCAGTTTTTCCTTGTACTTTAGTCGGCATTGTGCCTTTTGTATTTAATTCCGATAAAATTTCTGTGTTTCATCGTCAATAAGAAGGTCAGAGGGATACAGTAAACCTGAAGTGAAGCATCGGAATCTATAACTAGCGTCGCAGAAATGGTTCAAAACATAGACAGTAAGAAGAGTCAGTTTTCTTGTACTTAAGTTGGCATCGTGCCTTTTGTATATAATTCCGACGCAATATCTGTGTTTCATCGTCAATACGAAGGTCAGAGGGATACAGTAGACCTGTAGTGAAGCATCGGAATCTATAACTAGTGTCACAGGAATGGTTCAAAACATAGACAGTAAGAAGAGTCAGTTTTCATGTACTTAAGTTGGCATCGTGCCTTTTGTATTTAATTCCGATGCAATTTCTGTGTTTCATCGTCAATACGAAGGTCAGAGGGATACAGTAAACCTGAAGTGTAGCATCGGAATCTATAACTAGTGTCACAGGAGTGGTTCAAAACATAGACAGTAAGAATAGTCAGTTTTCATGTACTTAAGTCGGCATTGTGCGTTTTGTATTTAATTCCGATGCAATTTCTGTGTTTCATCGCCAATAAGAAGGTCAGAGGGAGGCAGTGAACCTGAAGTCGAGCATCCGAAACCATAACTAGTGCCACGGGAAAGGTTCAAAGCATAGACAGTAAGAAGAGCCAGTCTTCTTGTACTAGGGTCGGCATTGTGCCTTTTGTATTTAATTCCGATGCAATTTCTGTGTTTCATCGTCAATAAGAAGGTCAGAGGGATACAGTAAAGCTGAAGTGAAGCATCGGAATCCATAACTAGTGTCACAGGAATGGTTCAAACATAGACAGTAAGAAGAGTCAGATTTCTTGTACTTAAGTCGGCATTGTGCCTTTTGTATTTAATTCCGTTGCAATTTCTGTGTTTCTTAGTCAATACGAAGGTCAGAGGGATACAGTAAACCTGAGGTGAAGCATCGTAATCTATAACTAGTGTCACAGGAATGGTTCAAAACATAGACAGTAATAGAGTCAATTTTCGTGTACTTAAGTCGGCATTGTGCCTTTTCTATTTAATTCCGAAGCAATTTATTTGTTTCATCGTCAATAAGAAGGTCAGAGGGATACGATAAACCTGAAGTGAAACATCGGAACCTATAACTAGTGTCACAGGAATGGTTCAAAACATAGACAGTAATAAGAGTCAGTTATCTTGTACTTAAGTCTTAATTGTGCCCTTTGTATTTAATTCCGATGAAGTTTCTGTGTTTCATCGTCAATAAGAAGGTCAGAGGGATACAGTAAACCTGAAGTGAAGCATCGGAATCTATAACTAGTGTCACAGGAGTGGTTCAAAACATAGACAGTAAGAAGAGTCAGTTTTCTTGTACTTAAGTCGGCATTGTGCCTTTTGTATTTAATTCCGATTTAATTTCTGTGTTTCCTCGTCAATAAGAAGGACAGATGGATACAGTAAACCTGAAGTGAAGCATCGGAATCTATAACTAGTGTCACAGGAATGTTTCAAAACAGAGCCAGTAAGAAGAGTCAGTTTTCTTGTACTTAAGTCGGCATTGAGCCACTTGTATTTACTTCCGATGCAATTTGTGTGATTCATCGTCAATAAGAAGGTCAGAGGGATGCAGTAAACCTGTAGTGAAGCATCGGAATCTATAACTAGTGTCACAGGAATGGTTAAAACATAGACAGTAAGAAGAGTCAGTATTTCCTTGTACTTAAGTCGGCATTGTACCTTTTGTAATTAATTCCGATGCAATTTCTGTGATTCATCGTCAATAAGAAGGTCAGAGGGATACAGTAAACCTGATGTAAAGCATCGGAATCTATAACTAGTGTCACATGAATGGTTCAACTCATAGACAGTAAGAAGAGTCAGTTATCTTGTACCTAAGTCGGCATTGTGCCTTTTGTATTTAATTCCGATGCTATTTCTGTGTTTCATCGTCAATAAGAAGGTCAGAGGGATACATTAAACCGGAAGTGAAGCATCGGAATCTATAACTAGTGTCACAGGAATTGTTCAAAACATAGAGAGTAAGATGAGACAGTCTTCTTGTACTTAAGTCGGCATTGAGCCACTTGTATTTACTTCCGATGCAGTTTGTGTGATTCATCGACAATAAGAAGGTCAGAGGGATACAGTAAAAATAAAGTGAAGCATCGGAATCTATAACAAGTGTCACATGAATGGTTCAACACATAGACAGTAAGAAGAGTCAGTTATCTTCTACTTTAGTCGGCATTGTGCCTTTTGTATTTAATTCCGAAGCTATTTCTGTGTTTCATCGTCAATAAGAAGGTTAGAGGGATACAGTAAACCTGAAGTGAAGCGTCGGCATCTATATCTAGTGTCACAGGAATGGTTCAAAACATAGACTGTAAGAAGAGTCAGTTTTCTAGTACTTAAGTCGGCATTGTGAATTTTGAATTTAATTCCGATGCAAATTCTGTGTTTCGTCGTCAATAAGAAGGTCCAAGGGATACATTAATCCTGAAGTAAAGCATCGGAATCTATAACTAGTGTCACATGAATGGTTCAAAACATAGACAGTAAGAAGAGTCAGTTTTCTTGTACTTAAGTTGGCATTGTCCCTTTTGTATTTAATTCCGATGCAATTTCTGTGTTTCATCGCCAATAAGATCGTCAGAGGGCACAGTATACCTGAAGTGAAGCATCGGAATCTATAACAAGTGTCACAGGAATGGTTCAAAACATAGACAGTAAGAAGAGTCAGTTTTCTTGTACTTAAGTAGGCATTGTGCCTTTTGTATTCAATTCCGATGCAATTTCGTTGTTCCGTGGTCAATAAGAAGGTCCATGGGATACAGTAAACCTGAAGTGAAGCATCGGAATCTATAACTAGCGTCACAGGAATGGTTCAAAACATAGACAGTAAGAAGAGTCAGTTTTCTTGTACTTAAGTCGGCATTCTGCCTTCTGTATTTAATTCCGATGCAATTTCTGTGTTTCCTCGTTAATAAGAAGGGCAGATGGATACAGTAAACCTGAAGTGAAGCATCGGAATCTATAACTAGTGTCACAGGAATGGTTAAAACATAGACAGTAAGAAGAGTCAGTTTTTCCTTGTACTTAAGTCGGCATTGTGCCTTTTGTATTTAATTCCGATGCAATTTCTGTGATTCATCGTCAATAAGAAGGTCAGAGGGATACAGTAAACCTGATGTGAAGCATCGGAATCTATAACTAGTGTCACATGAATGGTTCAACTCATAGACAGTAAGAAGAGTCAGTTATCTTGTACTTAAGTCGGCATTGTGCCTTTTGTATTTAATTCCGATGCTATTTCTGTGTTTCATCGTGAAAAAGATGGTCAGAGGGATACAGTAATCCGGAAGTGAAGCATCGGAATCTAAAACTAGTGTCACAGGTATGGTTCAAAACATGGACAGTAAGGAGGGTCAGTTTTCTTGTACTTAAGTCGGCATTGTGTCTTTTGTATTTAATTCCGATGCAATATCTGTGTTTCATCGTCAATAAGAAGGTCAGAGGGATGCAGTAAACCTGTAGTGAAGCATCGGAATCTATAACTAGTGTCACAGGAATGATTCAAAACATAGACAGTAAGAAAAGTCAGTTTTCAAGTACTTAAGTCGGCATTGTGCGTTTTGTATTTAATTCCGATGCAATTTGTGTGATTCATCGCCAATAAGAAGGTCAGAGGGAGGCAGTGAACCTGAAGTCGAGCATCCGAATCCATAACTAGTGCCACAGGAAAGGTTCAAAACATAGACAGTGAGAAGAGCCAGTCTTCTTGTACTTGAGTCGGCATTGGGCCTTTTGTATTTAATTCCGATGCAATTTCTGTGTTTCATCGACAATAAGGAGGTCAGAGGGATACAGTAAACCTGACGTAAAGCATCGGAATCTATAACTAGTGTCACAGAAATGGTTCAAAACATAGACAGTAAGAAGAGCCAGTCTTCTTGTACTTGAGTCGGAATTGTGCCTTTTATATTTAATTCCGATGCAATTTCTATGTTTCGTGGTCAATAAGAAGGTCCATGGGATACAGTAAACCTGAAGTGAAGCATCGGAATCTGAAACCGGTCTCACAGGAAAGGTTCAAAACATAGACAGTATGAAGAGCCAGCCGTCTTGTACTTGAGTCAGCATTGTGCCTTTTGTATTTAATTCCGATGCAATTTCTGTGTTTCATCATCAATAAGAAAGTCAGAGGGATACAGTAAAGCTGAAGAGAAGCAACGGAATCCATAACTAGTGTCACAGGAATGGTTAAAACATAGACAGTAAGAAGAGTCAGTATTTCCTTGTACTTAAGTCGGCATTGTGCCTTTTGTAATTAATTCCGATGCAATTTCTGTGATTCATCGTCAATAAGAAGGTCAGAGGGATACAGTAAACCTGATGTGAAGCATCGGAATCTATAACTAGTGTCACATGAATGGTTCAACTCATAGACAGTAAGAAGAGTCAGTTATCTTGTACCTAAGTCGGCATTGTGCATTTTGTATTTAATTCCGTTGCTATTTCTGTGTTTCATCGTCAAAAAGAAGGTCAGAGGGATACATTAAACCGGAAGTGAAGCATCGGAATCTATAACTAGTGTCACAGGAATGGTTCAAAGCATAGAGAGTAAGATGAGGCAGTCTTCTTGTACTTGAGTCGGCATTGAGCCATTTGTATTTAATTCCGATGCAATTTGTGTGATTCATCGTCAATAAGAAGGTCAGAGGGATACAGTAAAAATGAAGTGAAGCATCGGAATCTATAACAAGTGTCACATGAATGGTTCAACACATAGACAGTAAGAAGAGTCAGTTATCTTCTACTTAAGTCGGCATTGTGCCTTTTGTATTTAATTCCGAAGCTATTTCTGTGTTTCATCGTCAATAAGAAGGTTAGAGGGATACAGTAAATCTGAAGTGAAGCGTCGGCATCTATAACTAGTGTCACAGGAATGGTTCAAAACATAGACTGTAAGAAGAGTCAGTTTTCTAATACTTAAGTCGGCATTGTGAATTTTGAATTTAATTCCGATGCAAATTCTGTGTTTCGTCGTCAATAAGAAGGTCCAAGGGATACATTAATCCTGAAGTAAAGCATCGGAATCTATAACTAGTTTCACATGAATGGTTCAAAACATAGACAGTAAGAAGAGTCAGTTTTCTTGTACTTAAGTTGGCATTGTCCCTTTTGTATTTAATTCCGATGCAATTTCTGTGTTTCATCGCCAATAAGATCGTCAGAGGGCACAGTATACCTGAAGTGAAGCATCGGAATCTATAACAAGTGTCACAGGAATGGTTCAAAACATAGACAGTAAGAAGAGTCAGTTTTCTTGTACTTAAGTAGGCATTGTGCCTTTTGTATTCAATTCCGATGCAATTTCGTTGTTCCGTGGTCAATAAGAAGGTCCATGGGATACAGTAAACCTGAAGTGAAGCATCGGAATCTATAACTAGCGTCACAGGAATGGTTCAAAACATAGACAGTAAGAAGAGTCAGTTTTCTTGTACTTAAGTCGGCATTCTGCCTTCTGTATTTAATTCCGATGCGATTTCTGTGTTTCCTCGTCAATAAGAAGGGCAGATGGATACTGTAAACCTGAAGTGAAGCATCGGAATCTATAACTAGTGTCACAGGAATGGTTCAAAACATAGACAGTAAGAAGAGTCAGTTTTCTTGTACTTAAGTCGGCATTGTTCCTTTTGTATTTAATTCCGATGCAATTACTGTGTTTCACCGCCAATAAAAAGTTCAGAGGGAGGCAGTGAACCTGATGTCGAGCATCCGAATCCATAACTAGTGTGACAGGAATGGTTCAAATCATAGACACTAAGAAGAGCCAGACTTCTTGTACTTGAGTCGGAATAGTGCCTTTTGTATTTAATTCCGATGCAATATCTGTGTTTCATCGACAATAAGGAGGTCAGACGGATACAGTAAATCTGAAGTGAAGCATCGGAATCTATAACTAGTGCCAAGGAATGGTTCAAAACATAGACAGTAAGAAGAGCCAGTCTTCTGGAACTTGAGTCGGAATTGTGCCCTTTGTATTTAATTCCGATGTAATTTCTGTGCTTCATCGTCAATAAGAGGGTCAGAGGGCTACAGTAAAGCTGAAGTGAAGCATCGGAATCTATAACTAGCGTCACAGGAATGGTTCAAAACATAGAGAGTAAGATGAGACAGTCTTCTTGTACTTAAGTCGGCATTGAGCCTTTTTTATTTAATTCCGACGCAATTTCTGTGTTTCATCGTCAATATATGGTCAGAGGGATACAGTAAACCTGAAGTGAAGCATCGGCATCTATAACTAGTGTCACAGGAATGGTTCAAAACATAGATTGTAAGAAGAGTCAGTTTTCTAGTACTTAAGTCGGCATTGTGCCTTTTGAATTTAATTCCGATGAAATTCTGTGTTTCGTCGTCAATAAGAAGGTCCAAGGGATACATTAATCCTGAAGTGAAGCCTCGGAATCTATAACTAGTGTCACATGAATGGTTCAAAACATAGACAGTAAGAAGAGTCAGTTTTCTTGTACTTAAGTTGGCATTGTCCCTTTTGTATTTAATTCCGATGCAATTTCTGTGTTTCATCGCCAATAAGATCGTCAGAGGGCACAGTAAACCTGAAGTGAAGCATCGGAATCTATAACTAGTGTCACAGGAATGGTTGAAAACATAGACAGTAAGAAGAGTCAGTTTTCTTGTACTTAAGTAGGCATTGTGCCTTTTGTAATCAATTCCGATGCAATTTCTGTGTTTCGTGGTCAATAAGAAGGTCCATGGGATACAGTAAACCTGAAGTGAAGCATCGAAATCTGAAACCGGTCTCACAGGAAAGGTTCAAAACATAGAGAGTATGAAGAGCCAGCCGTCTTGTACTTGAGTCAGCATTGTGCCTTTTGTATTTAATTCCGATGCAAATTCTGTGTTTCATCATCAATAAGACAGTCAGAGGGATACAGTAAAGCTGAAGAGAAGCAACGGAACCCATAACTAGTGTCACAGGAATGGTTGAAAGCTTAGACACTAGGAAGAGTCAGTTTTCTTGTACTTATTTCGGCATTGTGCCTTTTGTATTTAATTCCGTTGCAATTTCTGTGTTTCATAGTCAATACGAAGATCAGAGGGATACAGTAAACCTGAGGTGAAGCATCGGAATCTATAACTAGTGTCACAGGAATGGTTCAAAACATAGACAGTAAGAAGAGGCAATTTTCGTGTACTTAAGTCGGCATTGTGCCTTTTCTATTTAATTCCGATGCAATTTCTGTGTTTCATCGTCAATAAGGTCAGAGGGATACGGTAAACCTGAAGTGAAACATCGAAATCTATAACTAGTGTCACAGGAATGGTTCAAACCATAGCCAGTAACAAGAGTCAGTTATCTTGTATTTAACTCTTAATTGTGCCCTTTGTATTTAATTACGATGAAATTTCTGTGTTTCATCGTCAATACGAAGGTCAGAGGGATACAGTAAACCTGAAGTGAAGCATCGGAATCTATAACTAGTGTCACATGAATGGTTCAACTCATAGACAGTAAGAAGTGTCAGTTATCTTGTACTTAAGTCGGCATTGTGCCTTTTGTATTTAATTCCGATGCTTTTTCTGTGTTTCATCGTCAAAAAGATGGTCAGAGGGATACAGTAATCCGGAAGTGAAGCATCGGAATCTAAAACTAGTGTCACAGGAATGGTTCAAAACATGGACAGTAAGGAGGGTCAGTTTTCTTGTACTTAAGTCGGCATTGTGTCTTTTGTATTTAATTCCGATGCAATATCTGTGTTTCATCGTCAATAAGAAGGTCAGAGGGATGCAGTAAACCTGTAGTGAAGCATCGGAATCTATAACTAGTGTCACAGGAATGGTTCAAAACATAGACAGTAAGAAAAGTCAGTTTTCAAGTACTTAAGTCGGCATTGTGCGTTTTATATTTAATTCCGATGCAATTTCTGTGATTCATCGCCAATAAGAAGGTCAGAGGGAGGCAGTGAACCTGAAGTCGAGCATCCGAATCCATAACTAGTGCCACAGGAAAGGTTCAAAACATAGACAGTGAGAAGAGCCAGTCTTCTTGTACTTGAGTCGGCATTGGGCCTTTTGTATTTAATTCCGATGCAATTTCTGTGTTTCATCGACAATAAGGAGGTCAGAGGGATACAGTAAACCTGACGTAAAGCATCGGAATCTATAACTAGTGTCACAGAAATGGTTCAAAACATAGACAGTAAGAAGAGCAAGTCTTCTTGTACTTGAGTCGGAATTGTGCCTTTTATATTTAAATCCGATGCAATTTCTATGTTTCGTGGTCAATAAGAAGGTCCATGGGATACAGTAAACCTGAAGTGAAGCATCGGAATCTGAAACCGGTCTCACAGGAAAGGTTCAAAAATAGACAGTATGAAGAGCCAGCCGTCTTGTACTTGAGTCAGCATTGTGCCTTTTGTATTTAATTCCGATGCAATTTCTGTGTTTCATCATCAATAAGAAAGTCAGAGGGATACAGTAAAGCTGAAGAGAAGCAACGGAATCCATAACTAGTGTCACAGGAATGGTTAAAACATAGACAGTAAGAAGAGTCAGTATTTCCTTGTACTTAAGTCGGCATTGTGCCTTTTGTAATTAATTCCGATGCAATTTCTGTGATTCATCGTCAATAAGAAGGTCAGAGGGATACAGTAAACCTGATGTGAAGCATCGGAATCTATAACTAGTGTCACATGAATGGTTCAACTCATAGACAGTAAGAAGAGTCAGTTATCTTGTACCTAAGTCGGCATTGTGCCTTTTGTATTTAATTCCGATGCTATTTCTGTGTTTCATCGTCAAAAAGAAGGTCAGAGGGATACATTAAACCGGAAGTGAAGCATCGGAATCTATAACTAGTGTCACAGGAATGGTTCAAAACATAGAGAGTAAGATGAGACAGTCTTCTTGTACTTGAGTCGGCATTGAGCCATTTGTATTTAATTCCGATGCAATTTGTGTGATTCATCGTCAATAAGAAGGTCAGAGGGATACAGTAAAAATGAAGTGAAGCATCGGAATCTATAACAAGTGTCACATGAATGGTTCAACACATAGACAGTAAGAAGAGTCAGTTATCTTCTACTTAAGTCGGCATTGTGCCTTTTGTATTTAATTCCGAAGCTATTTCTGTGTTTCATCGTCAATAAGAAGGTTAGAGGGATACAGTAAACCTGAAGTGAAGCGTCGGCATCTATAACTAGTGTCACAGGAATGGTTCAAAACATAGACTGTAAGAAGAGTCAGTTTTCTAATACTTAAGTCGGCATTGTGAATTTTGAATTTAATTCCGATGCAAATTCTGTGTTTTGTCGTCAATAAGAAGGTCCAAGGGATACATTAATCCTGAAGTAAAGCATCGGAATCTGTAACTAGTGTCACATGAATGGTTCAAAACATAGACAGTAAGAAGAGTCAGTTTTCTTGTACTTTAGTTGGCATTGTCCCTTTTGTATTTAATTCCGATGCAATTTCTGTGTTTCATCGCCAATAAGATCGTCAGAGGGCACAGTATACCTGAAGTGAAGCATCGGAATCTATAACAAGTGTCACAGGAATGGTTCAAAACATAGACAGTAAGAAGAGTCAGTTTTCTTGTACTTAAGTAGGCATTGTGCCTTTTGTATTCAATTCCGATGCAATTTCGTTGTTCCGTGGTCAATAAGAAGGTCCATGGTATACAGTAAACCTGAAGTGAAGCATCGGAATCTATAACTAGCGTCACAGGAATGGTTCAAAACATAGGCAGTAAGAAGAGTCAGTTTTCTTGTACTTAAGTCGGCATTCTGCCTTCTGTATTTAATTCCGATGCGATTTCTGTGTTTCCTCGTCAATAAGAAGGGCAGATGGATACAGTAAACCTGAAGTGAAGCATCGGAATCTATAACTAGTGTCACAGGAATGGTTAAAACATAGACAGTAAGAAGAGTCAGTTCTTCCTTGTACTTAAGTCGGCATTGTGCCTTTTGTATTTAATTCCGATGCAATTTCTGTGATTCATCGTCAATAAGAAGGTCAGAGGGATACAGTAAACCTGATGTGAAGCATCGGAATCTATAACTAGTGTCACATGAATGGTTCAACTCATAGACAGTAAGAAGAGTCAGTTATCTTGTACTTAAGTCGGCATTGTGCCTTTTGTATTTAATTCCGATGCTATTTCTGTGTTTCATCGTCAAAAAGAAGGTCAGAGGGATACAGTAATCCGGAAGTGAAGCATCGGAATCTATAACTAGTGTCACAGGAATGGTTCAAAACATGGACAGTAAGGAGGGTCAGTTTTCTTGTACTTAAGTCGGCATTGTGTCTTTTGTATTTAATTCCGATGCAATATCTGTGTTTCATCGTCAATAAGAAGGTCAGAGGGATGCAGTAAACCTGTAGTGAAGCATCGAAATCTATAACTAGTGTCACAGAAATGGTTCAAAACATAGACAGTAAGAAGAGCAAGTCTTCTTGTACTTGAGTCGGAATTGTGCCTTTTATATTTAAATCCGATGCAATTTCTATGTTTCGTGGTCAATAAGAAGGTCCATGGGATACAGTAAACCTGAAGTGAAGCATCGGAATCTGAAACCGGTCTCACAGGAAAGGTTCAAAAATAGACAGTATGAAGAGCCAGCCGTCTTGTACTTGAGTCAGCATTGTGCCTTTTGTATTTAATTCCGATGCAATTTCTGTGTTTCATCATCAATAAGAAAGTCAGAGGGATACAGTAAAGCTGAAGAGAAGCAACGGAATCCATAACTAGTGTCACAGGAATGGTTAAAACATAGACAGTAAGAAGAGTCAGTATTTCCTTGTACTTAAGTCGGCATTGTGCCTTTTGTAATTAATTCCGATGCAATTTCTGTGATTCATCGTCAATAAGAAGGTCAGAGGGATACAGTAAACCTGATGTGAAGCATCGGAATCTATAACTAGTGTCACATGAATGGTTCAACTCATAGACATTAAGAAGAGTCAGTTATCTTGTACCTAAGTCGGCATTGTGCCTTTTGTATTTAATTCCGATGCTATTTCTGTGTTTCATCGTCAAAAAGAAGGTCAGAGGGATACATTAAACCGGAAGTGAAGCATCGGAATCTATAACTAGTGTCACAGGAATGGTTCAAAACATAGAGAGTAAGATGAGACAGTCTTCTTGTACTTGAGTCGGCATTGAGCCATTTGTATTTAATTCCGATGCAATTTGTGTGATTCATCGTCAATAAGAAGGTCAGAGGGATACAGTAAAAATGAAGTGAAGCATCGGAATCTATAACAAGTGTCACATGAATGGTTCAACACATAGACAGTAAGAAGAGTCAGTTATCTTCTACTTAAGTCGGCATTGTGCCTTTTGTATTTAATTCCGAAGCTATTTCTGTGTTTCATCGTCAATAAGAAGGTTAGAGGGATACAGTAAACCTGAAGTGAAGCGTCGGCATCTATAACTAGTGTCACAGGAATGGTTCAAAACATAGACTGTAAGAAGAGTCAGTTTTCTAATACTTAAGTCGGCATTGTGAATTTTGAATTTAATTCCGATGCAAATTCTGTGTTTTGTCGTCAATAAGAAGGTCCAAGGGATACATTAATCCTGAAGTAAAGCATCGGAATCTGTAACTAGTGTCACATGAATGGTTCAAAACATAGACAGTAAGAAGAGTCAGTTTTCTTGTACTTTAGTTGGCATTGTCCCTTTTGTATTTAATTCCGATGCAATTTCTGTGTTTCATCGCCAATAAGATCGTCAGAGGGCACAGTATACCTGAAGTGAAGCATCGGAATCTATAACTAGTGTCACATGAATGGTTCAACTCATAGACAGTAAGAAGAGTCAGTTATCTTGTACTTAAGTCGGCATTGTGCCTTTTGTATTTAATTCCGATGCTATTTCTGTGTTTCATCGTCAAAAAGAAGGTCAGAGGGATACAGTAATCGGGAAGTGAAGCATCGGAATCTATAACTAGTGTCACAGGAATGGTTCAAAACATGGACAGTAAGGAGGGTCAAATTTCTTGTACTTAAGTCGGCATTGTGTCTTTTGTATTTAATTCCGATGCAATATCTGTGTTTCATCGTCAATAAGAAGGTCAGAGGGATGCAGTAAACCTGTAGTGAAGCATCGAAATCTATAACTAGTGTCACAGGAATGGTTCAAAACATAGACAGTAAGAAAAGTCAGTTTTCAAGTACTTAAGTCGGCATTGTGCGTTTTGTATTTAATTCCGATGCAATTTCTGTGTTTCATCGCCAATAAGAAATTCAGAGGGAGGCAGTGAACCTGAAGTCGAGCATCCGAATCCATAACTAGTGCCACAGGAAAGGTTCAAAACATAGACAGTGAGAAGAGCCAGTCTTCTTGTACTTGAGTCGGCATTGGGCCTTTTGTATTTAATTCCGATGCAATTTCTGTGTTTCATCGACAATAAGGAGGTCAGAGGGATACAGTAAACCTGACGTAATGCATCGGAATCTATAACTAGTGTCACAGAAATGGTTCAAAACATAGACAGTAAGAAGAGCCAGTCTTCTTGTACTTGAGTCGGAATTGTGCCCATTATATTTAATTCCGAAGCTATTTCTGTGTTTCATCGTCAATAAGGAGGTTAGAGGGATACAGTGAACCTGAAGTGAAGCGTCGGCATCTATAACTAGTGTCACAGGAATGGTTCAAAGCATAGACAGTAAGAAGAGTCAGTTTTCTTGTACTTAAGTTTTCATTGTCCCTTTTGTATTTAATTCCGATGCAATTTCTGTGTTTCATCGCCAATAAGATCGTCAGAGGGCACAGTATACCTGAAGTGAAGCATCGGAATCTATAACTAGTGTCACAGGAATGGTTCAAAACATAGACAGTAAGAAGAGTCAGTTTTCTTGTACTTACGTAGGCATTGTGCCTTTTGTATTCAATTCCGATGCAATTTCGTTGTTCCGTGGTCAATAAGAAGGTCCATGGGATGCAGTAAACCTGAGGTGAAGCATCGGAATCTATAACTAGCGTCACAGGAATGGTTCAAAACATAGACAGTAAGAAGAGTCAGTTTTCTTGTACTTAAGTCGGCATTCTGCCTTTTGTATTTAATTCCGATGCAATTTCTGTGTTTCCTCGTCAATAAGAAGGGCAGATGGATACAGTAAACCTGAAGTGAAGCATCGGAATCTATAACTAGTGTCACAGGAATGGTTAAAACATAGACAGTAAGAAGAGTCAGTTTTTCCTTGTACTTAAGTCGGCATTGTGCCTTTTGTAGTTAATTCCGATGCAATTTCTATGATTCATCGTCAATAAGAAGGTCAGAGGGATGCAGTAAACCTGTAGTGAAGCATCGGAATCTATAACTAGTGTCACAGGAATGGTTCAAAACATAGACAGTAAGAAAAGTCAGTTTTCAAGTACTTAAGTCGGCATTGTGCGTTTTGTATTTAATTCCGATGCAATTTCTGTGTTTCATCGCCAATAGGAAGGTCAGAGGGAGGCAGTGAACCTAAAGTCGAGCATCCGAATCCATAACTAGTGCCACAGGAAAGGTTCAAATCATAGACAGTAAGAAGAGCCAATCTTCTTGTACTTGAGTCGGCATTGTGCCTTTTGTATTTAATTCCGATGCAATTTCTGTGTTTCATCGACAATAAGGAGGTCAGAGGGATACAGTAAACCTGAAGTAAAGCATCGGAATCTGTAACTAGTGTCACAGGAATGGTTCAAAAAGAAGACAGTAAGAAGAGCCAGTCTTCTTGTACTTGAGTCGGAATTGTGCCTTTTGTATATAATTCCAATGCTATTTCTGTGTTTCATCGTCAATAAGAAGGTCACAGGGATACAGTAAAGCTGGAGTGAAGCATCGGAATCTATAACTAGTGTCACAGGAATAATTCAAAACATAGAGAGTAAGATGAGACAGTCTTCTTGTACTTAAGTCGGCATTGAGCCTTTTGTATTTCATTCCGATGCAATTTCTGTGTTTCGTCGTCAATATAAGGTCAGATTGATACAGTAAACCTGAAGTGAAGCATCGGAATCTATAACTAGTGACACAGGACTGGTTCAAAGCATAGACAGTAAGAAGGGTCAGTTTTCTTGTACTTATGTCGGCATTGTGCTTTTTGAATTTAATTCCGATGCAAATTCTGTGTTTCGTCGTCAATAAGAAGGTCCAAGGGATACAGTAAACCTTAAGTGAAGAATCGGAATCTGTAACTAGTGTCACAGGAATGGTTCAAAACATAGAGGGTAAGAAGAGTCAGTTTTCTTGTACTTAAGTCGGCATTGTACCTTTTGTATTTAATTCCGATGCAATTTCTGTGTTTCATCGTTAATAAGAAGGTCAGAGGGATACAGTAAAGCTGAAGTGAAGCATCGGAATCTATAACTAGTGTCACAGGAATGGTTCAAAACATATCCAGTAAGATGAGTCAGTTTTCTTGTACTTAAGTCGGCATTGTTCCCTTTTGTATTTAATTCCGATGCAATTTCTGTGTTCCATCGTCAATAAGAAGGTCAAAGGGATACAGTAAACCTGAAGTGAGGCATCGGAATCTATAGCCAGTGTCACAGGAATGGTTCAAAACATAGACAGTAAGAAGAGTCAGTTTTCTTGTACTTATGTCGGCATTGAGCTTTTTGTATTTAATTCCGTTGAAATTTCTGTGTTTCAACGTCAATAAGAAGGTCCGAGGGATACAGTAAACCTGAAGTGAAGCATCGGAATCTATAACTAGTGTCACAGGAATGGTTCAAAAAATAGGCAGTAAGAAGAGTCAGTTTTCTTGTACTTATGTCGGCATTGTGCCTTTTGTATTTAATTCCGATGCAATTTCTATGTTTCCTCGTCAATAAGAAGGACAGAGGGATACAGTAAACCTGAAGTGAAAAATCGGAATCTATAACTAGTGTCACAGGAATGGATAAAACATAGACAGTAAGAAGAGTCACTTTTCTTGTACTTAAGCTTGCATTGTGACTTTTGTATTTAATTCCGATTCAATTTCTGTGATTCATCGTCAATAAGAAGGTCAGAGGGATACAGTAAAGCTGTAGTGAAGCATCGTAATCTATAACTAGCGTCACAGCAATGGTTCAAACATAGACAATTAGAAGAGTCAGTTTTCTTGAACTTAAGTCGGCATTGTGCCTTTTGTATTTAATTCCGTTGCAATTTCTGTGTTTCATCGTCAATAAGAAGGTCAGAGGGATACAGTAAACCTGAGGTGAAGCATCGGAAACTTTAACTAGTGTCACAGGAATGGTTCAAAACATTGACAGTAAGAAGAGTCAGTTTTCGTGTAGTTAAGTCGGCATTGTGCCTTTTCTATTTAATTCCGTTGCAATTTCTGTGTTACATCGTCAATAAGAAGGTCCAAGTGTTACAGTAAACCTTAAGTGAAGAATCGGAATCAGTAACTAGTGTCACAGAAATGGTTCAAAACATAGAGAGTAAGAAGAGTCAGTTTTCTTGTACTTAAGTCGACATTGTACCTTTTGTATTCAATTCCGATGCAATTTCTGTGTTTCATCGTCAATAAGAAGGTCAGAGGGATACAGTAAAGCTGAAGTGAAGCATCGGAATCTATAACTAGTGTCACAGGAATGGTTCAAAACATAGACAGTAACAAGAGTCAGTTTTCTTGCACGTAAGTCGGAATTGTGCCTTATGTATTTAATTCCGTTGAAATTTCTGTGTTTCAACGTCAATAAGAAGGTCAGAGGGATACAGTAAACGTGAAGTGAAGCATCGGAACCTATAACTAGTGTCACTGGAATGGTTCAAAACATAGACAGTAAGAAGGGTCACTTTTCTTGTACTTAAGTCGGCATTGTGCCTTTTGTATTTAATTCCGATGCAATTTCTGTGTTTCCTCGTCAATAAGAAGGACAGAGGGATACAGTAAACCTGAAGTGAAAAATCGGAATCTATAACTAGTGTCACAGGAATGGTTGAAACATAGACAGTAAGAAGAGTCAGTTTTCTTGTACTTAAGTCGGCATTGTGCCTTTTGTATTTAATTCCGATTCAATTTCTGTGATTCATTGTCAATAAGAAGTTCGGAGGGATACAGTAAAAATGAAGTGAAGCAGCGGAATCTATAACTAGTGTCACAGGAATGGTTCAAAACATAGAGAGTAAGATGAGACAGTCTTCTTGTACTTAAGTCGGCATTGAGCCATTTGTATTTAATTCCGATGCAATTTCTGTGTTTCATCGTCAATATAAGGTCAGAGGGATACAGTAAACCTGAAGTGAAGCATCGGAATCTATAACTAGTGTCACAGGACTGGTTCAAAACATAGCCAGTAAGAAGGGTCAGTTTTCTTGCACTTAAGTCGGCATTGTGCTTTTTGAATTTAATTCCGATGCAAATTCTGTGTTTCGTCGTCAATAAGAAGGTCCAAGTGATACAGTAAACCTTAAGTGAAGAATCGGAATCTGTAACTAGTGTCACAGGAATGGTTCAAAACATAGAGAGTAAGAAGAGTCAGTTTTCTTGTACTTAAGTCGGCATTGTACCTTTCGTATTCAATTCCGATGCAATTTCTGTGTTTCATCGTCAATAAGAAGGTCAGGGGGATACAGTAAAGCTGAAGTGAAGCATCGGAATCTATAACTAGTGTCACAGGAATGGTTCAACACATAGACAGTAAGAAGAGTCAGTTAACTTGTACTTAAGTCGGCATTATGCCTTTTGTATTTAATTCCGAAGCTATTTCTGTGTTTCATCGTCAATAAGAAGGACAGAGGGATACAGTAAACCTGAAGTGAAAAATCGGAATCTATAACTAGTGTCACAGGAATGGTTAAAACATAGACAGTAAGAAGAGTCAGTTTTCTTGTACTTAAGTCGGCATTGTGCCTTTTGTATTTAATTCCGATTCAATTTCTGTGTTTCATCGTCAATAAGAAGGTCAGAGGGATACAGTAAACCGGAAGTGAAGCATCGGAATCTATAACTAGTGTCACAGGAATGGTTCAAAACATAGACAGTAACAAGAGTCAGTTTTCTTGTACAGAAGTCGGAATTGTGCCTTATGTATTTACTTCCGTTGAAATTTCTGTGTTTCAACGTCAATAAGAAGGTCAGAGGGATACAGTAAACCTGAAGTGAAGCATCGGAATCTATAACTAGTGTCACATGAATGGTTCAACACATAGACAGTAAGAAGAGTCAGTTAACTTGTACTTAAGTCGGCATTATGACTTTTGTATTTAATTCCGAAGCTATTTCTGTGTTTCATCGTCAATAAGAAGGTCAGAGTGTTACAGTAAACCGGAAGTGAAGCATCGGAATCTATAACTAGTGTCACAGGAATGGTTCAAAGCATAGACAGTAAGAAGAGTCAGTTTTCTTGTACTTAAGTCGGCATTGTGCCTTTTGTATTTAAGTCCGATGCAATTTCTGTGCTTCATCGTCAATAAGATGGGCAGATGGTTACAGTAAACCTGAAGTGAAGCATGGGAATCTATTACTAGTGTCACATGAATAGTTCAAAATATAGACAGTAAGAAGAGTCAGATTTCTTGTACTTAAGTCGGCATTGTGCCTTTTGTATTTAATTCCGATTCATTTTCTGTGTTTCGTCGTCATTATAAGGTCAGAGGGATACAGTAAACCTGAAGTGAAGCATCAGAATCTATAACTTCTGTCACAGGAATGGTACAAAACATAGACAGTAAGAAGAGTCAGTTTTCTTGTACTTTAGTCGGCATTGTGCTTTTTGAATTTAATTCCGATGGAAATTCTGTGTTTCATCGTCAATAAGAAGGTCACAGGGATACAGAAAAGCTGAAGTGAAGCATCGGAATCTATAACTAGTGTCACAGGGATGGTTCAAAACATAGATGGTAAGGAGAGTCAGTTTTCTTGTACTTGAGTCGGCATTGTGCTTTTTGTATTTAATTCCGATGCAATTTCTGTGTTTAATCGTCAATTAGAAGGTCAGAGGGATACAGTAAACCTGATGTGTAGCATCGGAATCTATAACTAGCGTCACAGGAATGGTTCAAAACATAGACAGTAAGAAGAGTCAGTTTTCTTGTACTTAAGTCGGCATCGTGTCTTTTGTATATAATTCCTACGCAATATCTGTGTTTCATCGTCAATAAGAAGGTCAGAGGGATACAGTAAACCTGTAGTGAAGCATCGGAAACTATAACTAGTGTCACAGGAATGGTTCAAAACATAGATAGTAAGAAGAGTCAGTTTTCATGTACTTAAGTCGGCATTGTGCGTTTTGTATTTAATTTCGATGCAATTTCTGTGTTTCATCGCCAATAAGAAGGTCAGAGGGAGGCAGTGAACCTGAAGTCGAGCATCCGAATCCATAACTACTGCCACAGGAAAGGTTCAAAACATAGACAGTAAGAAGAGCCAATCTTCTTGTACTTGAGTCGGCATTGTGCCTTTTGTATTTCATTCCGATGCAATTTCTGTGTTTCATCGACAATAAGGAGGTCAGAGGGATACAGTAAACCTGAAGTAAAGCATCGGAATCTATTACTAGTGTCACAGGAATGGTTCAAATCATAGACAGTAAGAAGAGCCAGTCTTCTTGTACTTGAGTCGGAATTGTGCCTTTTGTATTTAATTCCGATGCAATTTCTGTGATTCATCGTCAATAAGAAGGTCACAGGGATACAGTAAAGCTGAAGTGAAGCATCGGAATCTATAACTTGTGTCACAGGAATGGTTCAAAAAATAGAGAGTAAGATGAGACAGTCTTCTTGTACATAAGTCGGCATTGAGCCTTTTGTATTTCATTCCGATGCAATTTCTGTGTTTCGTCGTCAATATAAGGTCAGAGGGATACAGTAAACCTGAAGTGAAGCATCGGAATCTATAACTAGTGTCACAGGAATGGTTCAAAACATAGACAGTATGAAGAGCCAGCCGTCTTGTACTTGAGTCAGCATTGTGCCTTTTGTATTTAATTCCGATGCAATATCAGTGTTTCATCGTCAATAAGAAAGTCAGAGGGATACAGTAAAGCTGAAGAGAAGCAACGGAATCCATAACTAGTGTCACAGGAATGGTTCAAAACTTAGACACTAGGAAGAGTCAGTTTTCTAATACTTATGTCGGCATTGTGCCTTTTGTATTTAATTCCGTTGCAATTTCTGTGTTTCATAGTCAATACGAAGGTCAGAGGGATACAGTAAACCTGAGGTGAAGCATCGGAATCTATAACTAGTGTCACAGGAATGGTTCAAAACATAGACAGTAAGAAGAGGCAATTTTCGTGTACTTAAGTCGGCATTGTGCCTTTTCTATTTAATTCCGATGCAATTTCTGTGTTTCATCGTCAATAAGAATGTCAGAGGGATACGGTAAACCTGAAGTGAAACATCGGAATCTATAACTAGCGTCACAGGAATGGTTCAAACCATAGACAGTAACAAGAGTCAGTTATCTTGTACTTAAGTCTTAATTGTGCCCTTTGTATTTAATTCCGATGAAATTTCTGTGTTTCATCGTCAATAAGAAGGTCAGAGGGATACAATAAACCTGAAGTGAAGCATCGGAATCTATAACTAGTGTCACAGGAATGGTTAAAACATAGACAGTAAGAGGAGTCAGTTTCTCCTTGTACTTAAGTCGGCATTGGGCCCTTTGTATTTAATTCCGATGCAATTTCTGTGTTTCATCGTCAATAAGAAGGTCAGAGGGATACAGTAAACCTGAAGTGAAGCATCGGAATCTATAACTAGAGTCGCAGGAATGGTTCAAAACATAGACAGTAAGAAGAGTCAGTTTTCTTGTACTTAAGTTGGCATCGTGCCTTTTGTATATTATTCCGACGCAA
Organism: Schistocerca piceifrons; assembly: GCF_021461385.2. NCBI lineage: Eukaryota > Metazoa > Arthropoda > Insecta > Orthoptera > Acrididae > Schistocerca > Schistocerca piceifrons. Next base: position 6,517 of record NW_025728449.1, on the reverse strand, counting down.
TATCTGTGTTTCATCGTCAATACGAAGGTCAGAGGGATACAGTAGACCTGTAGTGAAGCATCGGAATCTATAACTAGTGTCACAGGAATGGTTCAAAACATAGACAGTAAGAAGAGTCAGTTTTCATGTACTTAAGTTGGCATCGTGCCTTTTTTATTTAATTCCGATGCAATTTCTGTGTTTCATCGTCAATAAGAAGGTCAGAGGGATACAGTAAACCTGAAGTGAAGCATCGGAATCTATAACTAGTGTCACAGGAGTGGTTCAAATCATAGACAGTAAGAATAGACAGTTTTCATGTACTTAAGTCGGCATTGTGCGTTTTGTATTTAATTCCGATGCAATTTCTGTGTTTCATCGCCAATAAGAAGGTCAGAGGGAGGCAGTGAACCTGAAGTCGAGCATCCGAAACCATAACTAGTGCCACGGGAAGGGTTCAAAACATAGACAGTAAGAAGAGTCAGTCTTCTTGTACTAGAGTCGGCATTGTGCCTTTTGCATTTAATTCCGATGCAATTTCTGTGTTTCATCGTCAATAAGAAGGTCAGAGGGATACAGTAAAGCTGAAGTGAAGCATCGGAATCCATAACTAGTGTCACAGGAATGGTTCAAATCTTAGACACTAAGAGGAGTCAGTTTTCTTGTACTTATGTCGGCATTGTGCTTTTTGTATTTAATTCCGATGCACTTTCTGTGTTTCATCGTCAATAAGAAGGTCAGAGGGATACAGTAAACCTGAAGTGAAGCATCGGAATCTATAACTAGTTTCACGGGAGTGGTTCAAAACATAGAAAGTAAAAAGAGTCAGTTTTCTTGTACTTAAGTCGGCATTGTGCCTTTTGTATTTAATTCCGATGCAATTTCTGTGTTTCCTCGTCAATAAGAAGGACAGATGGATACAGTAAACCTGAAGTGAAGCATCGGAATCTGTAACTAGTGTCACAGGAATGGTTCAAAACAGAGACAGTAAGAAGAGTCAGTTTTCTTGTACTTAAGTCGGCATTGTGCCTTTTGTATTTAATTCCGATGCAATATCTGTGTTTCATCGTCTATAGGAAGGTCAGAGGGATACAGTAAACCTGAAGTGAAGCATCAGAATCTATAACTAGTGTCACAGGAATGGTTCAAAACATAGACAGTAAGAAGAGTCAGTTTTCTTGTACTTATGTCGGCATTGTTCCTTTTGTATTTAATTCCGATGCAATTACTGTGTTTCACCGCCAATAAAAAGTTCAGTGGGAGGCAGTGAACCTGAAGTCGAGCATCCGAATCCATAACTAGTGTGACAGGAATGGTTCAAATCATAGACAGTAAGAAGAGCCAGACTTCTTGTACTTGAGTCGGCGTTGTGCCTTTTGTATTTAATTCCGTTGCAATTTCTGTGTTTCATAGTCAATACGAAGGTCAGAGGGATACAGTAAACCTGAAGTGAAGCATCGGAATCTATAACTAGTGTCACAGGAATGGTTAAAACATAGACAGTAAGAAGAGTCAGTTTTTCCTTGTACTTAAGTCGGCATTGTGCCTTTTGTAACTAATTCCGATGCAATTTCTGTGATTCATCGTCAATAAGAAGGTCAGAGGGATACAGTAAACCTGATGTGAAGCATCGGAATCTATAACTAGTGTCACATGAATGGTTCAACTCATAGACAGTAAGAAGAGTCAGTTATCTTGTAGCTAAGTCGGCATTGTGCCTTTTGTATTTAATTCCGATGCTATTTCTGTGTTTCATCGTCAATAAGAAGGTCAGAGGGATACAGTAAACCGGAAGTGAAGCATCGGAATCTATTACTAGTGTCACAGGAATGGTTCAAAAATAGACAGCAAGGAGAGTTAGTTATCCTGTACTTTAGTCGGCATTGTGTCTTTTGTATTTAATTCCGATGCAATTTCTGTGTTTCATCTTCAATATATGGTCAGAGGGATACAGTAAACCTGAAGTGAAGCATCGGCATCTATAACTAGTGTCACAGGAATGGTTCAAAACATAGATTGTAAGAAGAGTCAGTTTTCTAGTACTTAAGACGGCATTGTGCCTTTTGAATTTAATTCCGATGCAAATTCTGTGTTTCGTCGTCAATAAGAAGGTCCAAGGGATACATTAATCCTGAAGTGAAGCATCGGAATTTATAACTAGTGTCACATGAATGGTTCAAAACATAGACAGTAAGAAGAGTCTGTTTTCTTGTACTTAAGTAGGCATTGTGCCTTTTGTAATCAATTCCGATGCAATTTCTGTGTTTCGTGGTCAATCAGAAGGTCCATGGGATACAGTAATCCTGAAGTGAAGCATCGGAATCTAAAACCGGTCTCACAGGAAAGGTTCAAAACATAGACAGTATGAAGAGCCAGCCGTCTTGTACTTGAGTCAGCATTGTGCCTTTTGTATTTAATTCCGATGCAATTTCTGTGTTTCATCGTCAATAAGAAAGTCAGAGGGATACAGTAAAGCTGAAGAGAAGCAACGGAATCCATAACTAGTGTCACAGGAATGGTTCAAAACTTAGACACTAGGAAGAGTCAGTTTTCTTGTACTTATGTCGGCATTGTGCCTTTTGTATTTAATTCCGTTGCAATTTCTGTGTTTCATAGTCAATACGAAGATCAGAGGGATACAGTAAACCTGAGGTGAAGCATCGGAATCTATAACTAGTGTCACAGGAATGGTTCAAAACATAGACAGTAAGAAGAGGCAATTTTCGTGTACTTAAGTCGGCATTGTGCCTTTTCTATTAAATTCCGATGCAAGTTCTGTGTTTCATCGTCAATTGGAAGGTCAGAGGGATACGGTAAACCTGAAGTGAAACATCGGAATCTATAACTAGTGTCACAGGAATGGTTCAAACCATAGACAGTAACAAGGGTCAGTTATCTTGTATTTAAGTCTTAATTGTGCCCTTTGTATTTAATTACGATGAAATTTCTGTGTTTCATCGTCAATAAGAAGGTCAGAGAGATACAGTAAACCTGAAGTGAAGCATCGGAATCTATAACTAGTGTCACAGAAATGGTTAAAACATAGACAGTAAGAAGAGTCAGTTTTTCCTTGTACTTTAGTCGGCATTCTGTCTTTTGTATTTAATTCCGATGCAATTTCTGTGTTTCATCGTCAATAAGAAGGTCAGAGGGATACAGTAAACCTGAAGTGAAGCATCGGAATCTATAACTAGCGTCGCAGGAATGGTTCAAAACATAGACAGTAAGAAGAGTCAGTTTTCTTGTACTTAAGTTGGTATCGTGCCTTTTGTATATAATTCCGACGCAATATCTGTGTTTCATCGTCAATAAGAAGGTCAGAGGGATACAGTAGACCTGTAGTGAAGCATCGGAATCTATAACTAGTGTCACAGGAATGGTTCAAAACATAGACAGTAAGAAGAGTCAGTTTTCATGTACTTAAGTCGGCATTGTGCGTTTTGTATTTAATTCCGATGCAATTTCTGTGTTTCATCGCCAATAAGAAGGTCAGAGGGAGGCAGTGAACGTGAAGTCGAGCATCCGAATCCATAACTAGTGCCACAGGAAAGGTTCAAAACATAGACAGTAAGAAGAGCCAGTTATCTTGTACTTGAGTCGGCATTGGGCCTTTTGTATTTAATTCCGATGCAATTTATGTGTTTCATCGACATAAAGGAGGTCAGAGGGATACAGTAAACCTGACGTAAAGCATCGGAATCTATAACTAGTGTCACAGAAATGGTTCAAAACATAGACAGTAAGAAGAGCCAGTCTTCTTGTACTTGAGTCGGAATTGTGCCTTTTATATTTAATTCCGATGCAATTTCTGTGTTTCATCGTCAATAAGAAGGTCACAGGGATACAGTAAAGCTGAAGTGAAGCATCGGAATCTATAACTAGTGTCACAGGAATGGTTCAAAACATAGAGAGTAAGATGAGACAGTCTTCTTGTACTTAAGTCGGCATTGAGCCATTTGTAATTAATTCCGATGCAATTTGTGTGATTCATCGTCAGTAAGAAGGTCAGAGGGATACAGTAAAAATGAAGTGAAGCATCGGAATCTATAACTAGTGTCACATGAATGGTTCAACACATAGACAGTAAGAAGAGTCAGTTATCTTCTACTTAAGTCGGCATTGTGCCTTTTGTATTTAATTCCGATGCAATTTCTGTGTTTCGTCGTCAATAAGAAGGTCAGAGGGATACAGTAAACCTGAAGTGAAGCATCGGAATCTATTACTAGTGTCACATGAATAGTTCAAAATATAGACAGTAAGAAGAGTCAGATTTCTTGTACTTAAGTCGGCATTGTGCCTTTTGTATTTAATTCCGATGCAATTTCTGTGTTTCATCGTCAATAAGAAGGTCAGAGGGCTACAGTAAAGCTGAAGTGAAGCATCGGAATCTATAACTAGCGTCACAGGAATGGTTCAAAACATAGAGAGTAAGATGAGACAGTCTTCTTGTACTTAAGTAGGCATTGAGCTTTTGTATTTAATTCCGATGCAATTTCTGTGTTTCATCGTCAATAAGAAGGTCAGAGGGCTACAGTAAACCTGAAGTGAAGCATCGGCATCTATAACTAGTGTCACAGGAATGGTTCAAAACATAGACTGTAAGAAGAGTCAGTTTTCTAGTACTTAAGTCGGCATTGTGAATTTTGAATTTAATTCCGATGCAAATTCTGTGTTTCGTCGTCAATAAGAAGGTCCAAGGGATACATTAATCCTGAAGTAAAGCATCGGAATCTATAACTAGTGTCACAGGAATGGTTCAAAACATAGACAGTAAGAAGAGACAGTTTTCTTGTACTTAAGTAGGCATTGTGCCTTTTGTATTCAATTCCGATGCAATTTCGTTGTTCCGTGGTCAATAAGAAGGTCCATGGGATACAGTAAACCTGAAGTGAAGCATCGGAATCTATAACTAGCGTCACAGGAATGGTTCAAAGCATAGACAGTAAGAAGAGTCAGTTTTCTTGTACTTAAGTAGGCATTGTGCCTTTTGTATTCAATTCCGATGCAATTTCGTTGTTCCGTGGTCAATAAGAAGGTCCATGGGATACAGTAAACCTGAAGTGAAGCATCGGAATCTATAACTTGTGACACAGGAATGGTACAAAACATAGAGAGTAAGAAGAGTCAGTTTTCTTGTACTTTAATCGGCATTGTGCTTTTTGAATTTAATTCCGATGCAAATTCTGTCTTTCATCGTCAATAAGGTCAGAGGGATACAGTAAACCGGAAGTGAAGCATCGGAATCTATAACTAGTGTCACAGGAATGGTTCAAAACATAGACAGTAAGGAGAGTCAGTTTTCTTGTACTTAAGTCGGCATTGTGCCTTTTGTATTTAATTCCGATGCAATTTCTGTGTTTCATCGTCAATACGAAGGTCAGAGGAATACAGTAAACCTGACGTGAAGCATCGGAATCTATAACTAGCGTCACAGGAATGGTTCAAAACATAGACAGTAATTAGAGTCAGTTTTCTTGTACTTAAGTCGGCATCGTGCTTTTGTATTTAATTCCGATGCATTTTCTGTGTTTCATCGCCAATAAGAAGGTCAGAGGGAGGCAGTGAACCTGAAGTCGAGCATCCGAATCCATAACTAGTGTCACAGGAAAGGTTCAAAACATAGACAGTAAGAAGAGCCAATCTTCTTGTACTTGAGTCGGCATTGTGCCTTTTGTATTTAATTCCGATGCAATTTCTGTGTTTCATCGTCAATAAGAAGGTCACAGGGATACAGTAAAGCTAAAGTGAAGCATCGGAATCTATAACTAGTGTCACAGGAATGGTTCAAAACAAAGAGAGTAAGATGAGACAGTCTTCTTGTCCTTAAGTCGGCATTGAGCCATTTGTATTTAATTCCGATGCAATTTCTGTGTTTCATCGTCAATATAAGGTCAGAGGGATACAGTAAACCTGAAGTGAAGCATCGGAATCTATAACTAGTGACACAGGACTGGTTCAAAGCATAGACAGTAAGAAGGGTCAGTTTTCTTGTACTTAAGTCGGCATTGTGCTTTTTGAATTTAATTCCGATGCAAATTCTGTGTTTCGTCGTCAATAAGAATGTAAAAGGGATACAGTAAACCTTAAGTGAAGAATCGGAATCTGTAACTAGTGTCACCGGAATGGTTCAAAACATAGAGAGTAAGAAGAGTCAGTTTTCTTGTACTTAAGTCGGCATTGTACCTTTTGTATTCAATTCCGATGCAATTTCTATGTTTCATCGTCAATAAGAAGGTCAGAGGGATACAGAAAAGCTGAAGTGAAGCATCGGAATCCATAACTAGTGTCACAGGAATGGTTCAAAACATATCCAGTAAGATGAGTCAGTTTTCTTGTACTTAAGTCGGTATTGTTCCTTTTGTATCTAATTCCGATGCAATTTCTGTGTTCCATCGTCAATACGAAGGTCAAAGGGATACAGTAAACCTGAAGTGAGGCATCGGAATCTATAGCCAGTGTCACAGGAATGGTTCAAAACATAGACAGTAAGAAGAGTCAGTTTTCTTGTACTTATGTCGGTATTGTGCTTTTTGTATTT